>NC_053432.1:18668598-18968598 GCF_007990345.1 Gossypium hirsutum
ATACGGCCTGAAGATCCGATTCATCAAATCCATAAACACCGCAGGGGCATTAGTGAGCCCGAACGGCATCACTAAGAACTCGTAGTGACCGTACCTCGTTCTGAAAGCAGTTTTGGGTACGTCCGAATCTCGAATCCGCAACTGATAATAACCCGATCTCAAATCTATCTTTGAAAACACCGATGCTCCTTTAATTGATCGAACAGATCATCAATACGCGGTAACGGATACTTATTCTTTATCGTCACTTTATTCAGTTGACGATAATCAATGCACAACCTCATGGTTCCGTCCTTCTTTTTCACGAACAATACTGGGGCACCCCAAGGTGAGAAACTCGGTCGAGCGAAACCTCTATCCGTCAATTCTTGTAACTGAGCTTTCAACTCTTTTAACTCGGTTAGTGCCATACGATACGGAGCGATCGAAATAGGCGTAATTCCAGGTACAAGCTCAATACCAAACTCTACCTCCCGAACAGGTGGCAAACCCGGTAACTCTTCAGGAAAACATTCGGGTATTCACAGACCACCGGCACCGATTCGGTTTTCTTTTCTAACTCCTTGTCATCAAGTACATACGCGAGGTATGCTTCGCACCCTTTCCTTACATATTTCTGGGCCAACATTACTGATATTACAGCTGGCAACCCCCTTAAGTCCGCAGACTCAACTCGGATTATTTCGTTATTTGCGCACCTCAAATCGATAGTCTTGCTTTTGCAATTCACAACCGCATCATGCGCGGTTAACCAATCCAAACCAAGAATAACATCAAACTCGTCGAACGGCAAAAGCATCAAATCGGCCGGAAAACAGGATTCTCGGATTATTAGAGGGCATCTCTTACACACTTTATCAACAAGTACGCATTGGCCCAAAGGGTTTGATACTCGAATTACGAGCTCAGTAGACTCAACAGGTAGAGTCTTACTGGTTGCTAAGGTTTCGCATACATATGAATGAGTAGAACCAGGGTCAATCAATGCAATCACATTAGTATCAAAGAGAGTGAAGGTACCAGTGGTGACGTCGGGGGAGGATGCCTCCTCTCGTGCGCGAATGGCATATGCTCTAGCAGGAGCACGGTTCTCGGCGCGATTGGCCGTATCAGAAGCCCCCTCTGACTACCACCCCTGCCTCCAAAAATTCTCGGTGGTCTACCTCTAGATGTCACTCCACTAGGTCTTGCACCTTGAATCTTATTCTTCTCATCCAGCTCCGTGCAATCTCTAATGAGGTGGTCCTTCGAACCGCATCCGTAACAGGCCCTGCTAGTAGACTTGCCCCAACATTCACCTAGGTGTCGTCTTCCACATTGGGGACATTCAGGTTTCTCGTGACGATTATTGCCCACACTAGCTACCGAAGTAGCTCGGGAGCCCATCGATGGTCTTGCCCTGATGGAAATTCCCGCAGTCGCCCTCGACTTATTAATGTCCTCCCTGAACTTCTTTACAGCTGAGAACGGAGCTTTACCCGTCGATCTTTACGATAATCTCTAGCTTCAAATTCAGCCTTCCTCTTCTCCTTTCCAAGTTCTTCCGCCTTGCAGGCTCGTTCGACTAGTGTTACGAATTCTTTTATTTCCAAATACCCATTAGTAGCTTTAAATCTTCATTCAATCCTTCCTCGAATCTTTTGCACATAGCAACCTCATCAGCTACACACTCCCGGGCATACCTACTAAGTCTTACGAATTCATGTTCGTATTCAGATACAGTCATACGGCCTTGCTTGAGTTCCAAGAACTCCTTACGCTTCTGGTCAATGAACCGTTGGCTAATAAATTTCTTCCGGAATTCCGTTTGAAAGAAGTCCCAAGTTACTTGCTCGTTCGGGACTATGGAAATCAAGGTCCTCCACCAATAGTAGGCTGAGTCTCGCAACAAAGATACGGCACATTTTAGACATTCATCGGGTGTGCATGACAATTCATCGAACACCCGAATGGTATTATCAAGCCAGAACTCGGCCCTTTCGGCATCATCAGTTACTATGGCCTTGAACTCCTCGGCCCCACGCTTCCTAATCAAGTCTACAGGTGGCTTACTCAGCCTCACAGGATCAGCGACTGATGGCCTTACAGGCTCTTGGGGTGGATTATTCAAATTTGGGAATTGTTGGACAGCCGGGTTGGTTCGGGCATATTGCGCGACCCACTCATTCATCATGGTAAAGAAGGCTTGTTTAGCCCCCTCACCTTGATCATTCGCAGATGACTGAGGTTCAAAAGGCGGCGTCCCTTGTGCAGGAGCAGCCGCTACGCTCTCAACGTCATCCGCTAGGGTTCTTTCTTCACCGGGGTCCATTTACTAATCAAAACAAAAACATTTCAACCGTCGGAAGTCATCACACATTTAAACATTAACATTCGGCATGTATAGCTAGACTCATACGCGCTATGGTAGTCCTAGAACCGACTAAACCATAGCTTTGATACCAATAAAATGTAACACCCCGAACCCGAAACCGACACCGGAGTCGAACACGAGGTGTTAACTGGCTTTAACCCCTTACAAAATTTATTCTCCAGACACTGCCCAATCTGTGTACTAGTCGTTTTAAAAATCATATCTTGAGTTTCGTAACTCGAAAATCAGTTTTGTAATTTTTCCCCGAAACTAGACTCATGTGCCCATCTATGTATTTTTTTTTAGAATTTTTGGTTGGGCCAATTAGTACAGTTTATTAGTCAAAATCTCCCAAGTTGCAGGGGTCGACTACACTGACCTTTGCCCATTACGACTTGAATATCTCCCTGCACGGGGCTTCAATACTGATGCCGTTTGTTTCTATGAAAACTAGACTCAGAGAGGAATCTGTACATATATGGTACGACCCCTAATTATCTCTGGTTAATTTGTAATGAATTTCCAAAGTCGGAGCAGGGAATCCAGAAACCGTTCTGGCCCTGTCCCACAAAAATCTGATTATCTCTTAATATACTGCCCATATGATCTTTTCGTTACTTCCTCATGAAAACAGACTCATCGAGCTTCGCTTACATAATTTATTCATCAATTAATTCCACTCCTACTATTTTTAGTGATTTTTCAATCTCATGACACTGCTGCTGCCAGCATCTGTTACGAAAGTAACTAGGTTCATTTCATGCCTACCCTTGATCCAACTCAATCGAACATTCGTGCCATTTTCGCATGGCTTAAAGTTTACATGCCAAAGTTCAAACACAACGTAATAGCTTATACATGCCAAAATGTTCTTCTAAGCCAACTAAGAAGAAAGTACCAAAACTTGCTATCCGGTGTGATGACTTCGATGACGGCCCGACCACGCAAAAATAGTTGAGTCCAAGCAACCTATAATGGGTGACAAGGAAACACCGAGTGAGTTTATAACTCAGTAAGTCATAAGCTATGCACTACCATCCATCAATAACATTATCACAAGAGAAAACAAAATGGAACGAGGCTAATTACTCCATCCATTCCGAACCATACCATAGTTCCTCCAACCTATCAATTCAATTTCATATCAATTCATGCATTCACATTCCATATACTCATCAATAGGACATTGAAGCATTTTCATAAATCAATTTATTTTCGTTACAATCAAACGAATAAACGGCCTTTCACCCATCCTACGATAAATTTTATGTACGTGACTTCAAGTATATTTGTCACATAGGTTCAAACTTACCGAGCTCAACACCAAGTATAAGCATAGCACCTATTAGCCATGTACTCAAGACACTTACCCGATCCGCTGTCCGCGATCGACTCAATAGTGTCGCACACATAGTGTCCATAATGATTCACAAATGTATATCGAGTCCGCACACTCAGTGCTATATAATCAACTCGCACACTTAGTGCTACATAATCAAATCGCACACTTAGTGCTACATAGTCAAACTCGCACACTTAGTGCCGCATGGTCAATTCGCACACTTAGTGCATCATATTCATTTCGCACACTTAGTGCAACATAGTCAAATCGCACACTTAGTGCTGTACAATTTAATCCCGCGCACTTAGCGCCAATCTCATGGTCATAAATGGTTATCCCGCACGTTTAGTGCCGAGATCAACAACTCAGTACATCTTACCTCTTTTCTTTCATTCAACAATTTCATCATCACATACGTACATGCACATATATATATATATGTATATTTATTCATTCCATTCAGCATCAATACATAAACATTATGACCATTGAAATAATACCAACTACATGCTTAATGACTTACCTCGTGTTGGGTAAGACGGTTCCAACTCGACTACTCGATAACCTTTTCTTTGCCTTTGCTCGATTCACCTCCTTTAACTCCTTGAGCCAAATCAATAATTTAAAATAGTCATTAATCGACTATTCAAGTATTACTTTCAGAATAATATATATATTGATTTGACTTTCACACACATAGATTATAGTAAGCTTTATAATAGTCAATAAATAACTCATTGGCAAATTTTCATTAATGTTTACAACAAAATCACATATTCACTATGAGCTGTTTTCCTGAGCAGTAGTCGCTAAATTGTTTATAACTGGAGCTACAAAACTCCAAATCACTAGCCGTTAATTTTCCCTGAATATAGACTCGTATATCTTCCATCCATAAAATTTTCAGAATTTTTGGCTTTGCCAATCAATACCAGATTTTTCTTAAAATTTCCCCTGTTTCACTGTTTGACTATTCTGACCACTCTTCACTACGAATAAAATTTCTCATTTTACAGAATTCAAAATGTGTTGTATTTGATCTCATTTGAAACTAGACTCATTAAGGAGTCTAAGCATATAAATTTTATCTTATAATCATTTTTGTACAATTTATAATGATTTTCTAAAAACAGAACAGGGAATCTAGTAGTCATTTTGACTCAGCCCCACAATACTTCAAATATCTCAAGATCGGTAACTCTTTTGTTTTCATAGTTTCTTTTGTAAGAAAATAGACTCTTCAAGCATTAATGGCATAATTCACTCAGCTTCTAATTCAACTCCTACAAATTATGGCGATTTTCCAAAATCACCTTACTGCTGCTGTCCCCAAACAGATTATTACCGAATCAAATACTAACATTAGCATTTCACCTTAATAGCTAGCTTGCCAAGCCTTAATTTAACATATTTTCATTCAATTTAGTCTAATAACGCATAAATGGGTAAATTACATTTTTACCCCTAATATTTCGCACTTTCACAATTTAGTCTTTATTCCACAAAACACAAAATACACAAAGTTTGGTCACACTCCTTAAGGGCCGAATCTTCCTAGTGCCCATATAAGTCCATACATCTCATTTATTTCACCTTTGAGTCCTTCAAAAATTTGTTTTTGTAATTTAGCCCTAACTACTCAAAATCACCAAAAACTTCAACACAAAACATATTAATCTTTAACATATCTTTCACTTTTCATCAACAACTATCAAAAAGCTCAAGCACTCATCAATGGCAAAACACAAAATCATCATCAATCCACAAAATTGAACCATGGGTTTTTAGAACTCAAGTCAACTACTAAAACATGCATGCATCTCAAGAACAACATCAAACATACCTTAGTCTAGCAAACCACCATAGCCGATTTTCTCAAGCTCTTCCCCTTCCTTTCTTTCCTCTATTCGGCCAAAGGTGTTCAAGAATGAACACACATTTTTTTTGTTTTCTTTCCTCAACTCACGGCAACAAGGGGGGTATGGATGAGACCATTTTTTTTTTCATCACCCTTCCTTTTCATTGTTTAATTCCTTTCTTTAATTTATTTTAATTATCATGCTTAATATTTTATTTTCCTTACCATACATCACTAACACAACATGTTGGTGACATGTTTCCACCCATAGCATGGCCGGCCACTACATATTAGGGAGGGGGAATTTGACATGCAAGTCCCCTTTTTCTTCCACATGCACTAATAGGTCCTCATGCATTGACCTATCTCATTTTAAAATTTTCTCATATAAGTCTTATTGACTAAATTCACATGCAATCGACTAAATCGAAGCTTGAAATTTTCACACATTCATGATTACATATTCTAGATAATAAACATCACATTCAAACCTTTCGGTGACTTGGTTTAGCGGTCCCGAAACCACTTCCCGACTAGGGTCAATTTTGGGCTGTCACATTTCGGGATCGCTAAACCGAGTCACCGAAATGTTTGAATGTGATACTTATTGTGTAGAATATGTAATTATGAATGTGTGAAAATTTCAAGCTTCAATTTGGTTGATTTCATGTGAATTTAGTCAATAGGACTTATGTGAGAAAATTCTAAAATGTGATAGGTCAATGTGTGAGGACCTATTAGTGCATGTGGACAAAGGGGGGGACTTGCATGTCAAATTCCCCCCCTAATGAGTAGTGGCCGGCCATGACAAGGAAGGATGGGCAAAACATGTCATGAAACATGTTTTGTTAGTGGAAGAATAAAATAAGGAGTATGGGTAATAAAGAAATGGAAAACAAAAGAAAAAAAAATGTGTGTGTGGTGTTTGTCCCCCCATTGCCGTGAGCTAAACAAGAGAAAGGGGGAATTTTGTTCATCCTTTTCTCATCTTCATGCTTGCCAAAAACTAGAAAGAAAAACAAAGAAAAATTTTCTCATCCTTTGGTTCATCCTTGGCCAAAAATTTTAAGGAGGAAAGAAGAAGAAAGGTGAAGAGATTCGGCCATGCATGTAGCTAGGCTAAGGTATGTTTGATGATGTTCCATGAGAGGCATGCATGTTTTAGTTGTTAGCTTGAGTTCTACCTAACCCATGGTCTAAATCTTGCTATGTGATGGAAATGGCACTTGACCATGGATGAATCATTCTTGGTTGATGTTTGATGTTGTGGTGATGAGGCATGAGGATGAGTTAAGATTCGGCCTAGGTGGAGGTTGTGTTAATGCCATTGCATGCAAAATATGAAGCTTGTTAATGATGCATGTGATGATGGCTTGATGATTCTTGAACCTCCTTTTTAGCATTTTTTGTTGTGTGAGCACATATGTGCATTGGTTGCTAAATGGAGAAGAATCGGCTAGCAAGATGTGTGCTAAGGCCGAATGTAACTTTGCATGTTAATGAGCAATGCATGTGTTAAATTGATGAAAAGGGGGAGGATGCTTTACTAGTGTGTACATGTGTGTATTAAGTGTTGAAATCGACCCCAAAAATGGACATGCATATTCGGTCAAGGGCAAGAAATTAGCTAATATGTGGTGTTGATGCATGATTTTTGCATGTATGAGACTTTAATGTCTAATGTATAAATATGGGCTAAGTGCCTTGTGTTCATCTTTTGATGCCTAAAATGATGAAATCAATTTATTTGTTTGATTAAGCTCAAGAGCAAAGGGGAAATAAAACCGATAAAGGGAAGGAAAAAGTGGTTGAATAGCTAGCGGAATCGTTCGACAACACCCGAGGTAAGTTCTTGAGTAATAGAGCTTAAATTACAATGTGATTAAATCATGCTCTATGTGTGGCTATTGAGCCGAATGTGCAAGGACGATATGTGCCTTGTGTTTGAGTTTCGCAAATGAAAATGAAATATGAATGTGCATGATTAATTGAATGCTGTCCGGGCTAAGTCCCGAAGGCTTTGTGCTAAGTGAATATATCCGGACTCAGATCCGAAGGCCTTTGTGCGAGATACTAAATCCGGGTTAAGTCCCGAAGGCATTTGTGCGAGTTATTAAATCCGGGTTAAGTCCCGAAGGCATTCGTGCGAGTTGTTAAATCCGGGTTATGTCCCGAAGGCATTGTGTGAGTTACTAAAACCGGGCTATGTCCCGAAGGCATTTGAACGAGGAGCTATATCCGGTTAAATCCCGAAGGTACGTGATTTGGTAATGAATGAGCTTGCTGTAAAATTCCAGTGAATACTCGAAAAACATCCCAATATGGGGATATGTTACGTATGTGTTGAATTAAATCGAGCCCTTACAAATAAATGTTCGCTCAGTTGATAAACGAGCTATCGGCCTTCGGCTAAGTTAGTCTATTGTGTATGTGCATAAGGGTTGTTAATGTTGTGAAGCAAGTTTAATATCGATAAATTGCGTATTATGAAATATTCCGTTTAGCTAAATGTGTGATATTCTTTGTTTATGCTGGAATTCCTTGCTCAAACTTACTAAGCATAAATTGCTTACTCGTTACATTGCTCCTCTGTTTTATAGATTTTTGGTTCTCCAGCTATCGGACTCGGGATCTTGAAGTCGAAGTCGCCCACACTATCAAAGGCTCTTTTGGGTACTATTTTGGTTGAATTTTGTTATGGCATGTATAGGACTACCCATTGTTGTCTTTCGAGTACTTTATGAAATGTATAAGTGTACAGCCATGCGAAGATGGCTTGTAGAAGTGGAGTATGGCATTAGACCATTCGTATTTATGAATGTATAGATGGTTTCATGATGTAACTATGTTGGAATGGAAGTGTTGAGCAAATGATCAGCCACTAGAATGGCTAAGTATGATCATATGTGGGCTTATGTATGACAAGGCCCTAGTTGGTCCATGAAACCCCAAATTAGGTAAGGTTCACTTTGAAAACAGAAGCTGATAGCAGCAGTGGTGTGGATTGGAAAAATCACAAGAATTCGTAGGAGTGGAATTAAATAGTGAATAAATTATGTAATCGAACCTTGATGAATCTAATTTCATATGGAAGTAACGAAACCATTATAGGAACAGTACAGAAAGAGATATTCGGGTTCTTGTGGAACAGGGCCAGAACAGTTTCTGGATTCACTGTTCCGCCTTTGGAAATTCACTATAAATGGACCAGAGATAATTAGGGGTCATACCATATATGTATGGATTCCTCTTTGAGTCTAGTTTCCATAGAAACAAACGGCATCAGTATTGAAGCTCTGTGCAGAGAGATATCCCAGTCGTAATGGGAAAAGGTCAGTGTAGTCGACCCCTGTAACATGGGAGACTTTGACTAATAAACTGTACTAGTTGGCCCGACCAAAAATTCTAAAAAAAATCCATAGGTGGGGACATGAGTCTAGTTTCAGGGAAAAATCACAAAACTGATTTTTGAGTTGTGAAACTCAAGATATGATTTTTGAAGCGACTAGTACTCAGACTGGGCAGTGTCTGGAAAAATTTTTCAAAGTTTGTTAACATCTCGTGTCCGACTCCGGTGTCGGTCTCGGGTTCGGGGTGTTACATTTTATTGGTATCAGAGCTACGGTTTAGTCAATTCTAGGACTACCGTAATGTTTTGGGTCTAGCTATACATGCCATTTTATGTGATTACTTGATAGTGTGGTGATTTCCGACAATTGTAAATGTGTTTATTTATAGTAATGGATCCCGATCGTGACCGAGAGGTAGCTGATGATCTTGAGAGTGTAGCGCCTGCTCCCGCACAAGGGACAGTGCCGGCAAACTCTCAACCTAATGCTAGTAATCAGAATGATGAAGCTAGACAAGCATTCTATAGCGTGATGAATGATTGGTTTAACCAATACATTCGAACTAATATGGCTGTTCCACAACCTCCATTCCCGACAAATACTACCCCCGCACCTACAATACCACCGGTAACGGACCAAATAAGGTCAAATAAGCCCCCAGTTGACAGAATCCGAAAACATGGGGCTACTGAATTTAAGGCTATGGATAGCGATGATGCCGAGCAAGCTGAATTTTGGCTGGACAACACTATCCGGGTACTCGATGAGCTATCTTGTACACCCGATGAATGCCTAAAGTGTGCTATCTCCTTGCTACGTGATTCTGCCTACTATTGGTGGAGTACTCTGACTTCTATTGTGCCCCGAGAGCAAGTAACTTGGGAGTTTTTCCAAACTGAGTTTCGGAAAAAGTATATCAGTCAGAGATTTGTTGATCAAAAACGGAAGGAATTTCTTGAGCTTAAGCAAGGCTCCATGTCGGTTACTGATTACGAGCGAAAATTTGTTAGACTTAGCAAATACGCTCGGGAATGTGTTTCGTCCGAAGCTATTATGTGTAAACGCTTCGAGGATGGGCTGAATGAAGATATAAAAATGTTCGTTGGCGTTCTTGAAATACAAGAGTTCGTGGTACTTGTTGAACGAGCTTGTAAAGCCGAAGAGCTTAGAAAAGAAAAGCAAAGAGTTGATGAGGGAACTGGAGAGTTTCGTAAAACATCCTCGGGGAGGTCTCTTCAACAGACATCGAAGAGATTTCGAGATGATGCGGGCCAGTTTAGAGGCACTTCGGGCCTTTTTGGACGAGATCGTGATCGACCCCCTGTGGGTACACGAGGCCCCTGTGGTACACGAGGCACTTCGGTCGCCAGTGTTGGGAATGAACGTCGAGACAGGACGAAATGCCGATATTGCGGTAAATGGCATTCGGGGAGTTGTAGATTTCCTGACCGCTCCTGTTACAAATGCGGATCAGTGGACCACTTCATTAAAGATTGCCCGAGGTTGTCGGGGCAGAATGCAAATCAGAGTGGGAGACCGGGTGCTACCACTGCTCGAGGTAGACCATCTGGAAATATGGGCAATGCTGGTGGTGGTCAGAGAGGATCTAGAGATGATATAACCAGATCCGAAGCCCGTGCGCCTGCTAGAGCTTATGCTATACGTGCCCGCGAGGATGCTTCTTCGCCTGATGTTATTACCGGTACATTCACCCTCTTTGATACTAATGTAATTGCTTTGATTGACCCCGGTTCTACTCATTCTTACATATGTGAAACCTTAGCATCCAGTAAGACTTTACCTATTGAGTCTACTGAGTTCGTAATTCGGGTGTCAAATCCCTTGGGTCGTTACGTGCTTGTCGACAAAGTGTGTAAGAAATGTCCCCTGGAAATTCGAGGTTCCTGCTTCCCGGCGAACTTGATGCTCTTGCCGTTTGATGAATTTGATGTTATCCTTGGTTTGGATTGGTTGACCGCGCATGATGCGATTGTGAATTGCAAGAGCAAAACTATTGATTTGAGATGCGCAAATAACGAAGTAGTCCGAATTGAGTCTGCGGACTTAGAGGGGATGCCAGCTGTAATATCAGCAATGTTGGCACAGAAATATGTAAGAAAAGGGTGCGAAGCATACCTTGCGTATGTACTTGGCGACAAAGAATTAGAAAAGAAACCCGAATCTGTGCCGGTGGTTTGTGAATACCCGGATGTTTTTTCGGAAGAATTACCGGGTTTACCACCTGTTCGGGAGGTAGAGTTTGGCATTGAGCTTGTACCTGGGACTACGCCGATTTCGATAGCTCCGTATCGTATGGCACCAACCGAGTTAAAGGAGTTGAAAGCTCAGTTGCAAGAACTGACGGACAGAGGTTTCGCTCGACCAAGTTTCTCACCTTGGGGTGCACCAGTATTGTTCGTGAAAAAGAAGGACGGAACCATGAGGTTGTGCATTGACTATCGTCAGCTGAATAAAGTGACGATAAAGAACAAATATCCGTTGCCGCGCATCGATGATTTGTTCGACCAACTGAAGGGAGCCTCAGTGTTCTCAAAATAGATTTGAGATCGGGCTATTATCAGTTGCGAATCCGAGATTCAGATATTCCCAAAACTGCCTTCAGAACGAGATATGGTCACTACGAATTCTTAGTGATGCCGTTTGGGCTCACTAATGCCCCTGCAGTATTTATGGATTTGATGAATCGGATCTTCAGACCGTATTTGGATCGGTTCGTAGTGGTGTTCATTGATGACATTTTGGTCTATTCAAGAGACGAGACCGAACATGCTGAGCATCTGAGGCTAGTGCTGCAAATTTTGCGGGATAAGCAGTTATATGCTAAGTTCAGTAAGTGTGAGTTCTGGTTAAGAGAGGTTAGCTTCTTGGGTCATGTGGTATCCGCGTCGGGTATTCGAGTTGACCCGAACAAAATTTCAGCCATACTGACTGGAAACCTCCGAGAAATGTTACTGAAGTTCGGAGCTTTTTGGGGCTCGCCGGTTATTACCGACGATTTGTGAAAGGTTTCTCGATGATAGCCACACCAATGACGAAGCTACTTCAAAAGGATGTTAAGTTCGAGTGGACGGAGAAATGTCAGAAAAGTTTCAACCAACTGAAAACTCATTTGACTGAAGCTCCAATTTTGGTGCAACCCGAATCAGGTAAAGAGTTTGTCATTTATAGTGACGCATCCCTACTTGGGTTGGGTTGCGTATTGATGCAAGAAGGTCGAGTCGTGGCCTATGCGTCGAGACAATTGAAGCCACACGAGAGGAATTATCCGACCCATGATCTCGAACTAGCTGCCATCGTGTTTGCTTTAAAAATATGGCGACATTATCTGTTTGGTGAGAAGTGCCATGTATTTTCGGATCACAAAAGTCTCAAATATTTGATGACTCAACGAGACTTGAATCTGCGACAAAGACGTTGGCTTGAGTTGTTGAAAGATTACGAGCTTGTCATTGATTACCACCCGGGAAAGGCTAACGTGGTTGCGGACGCCTTAAGCTGGAAGTCATTGTTTGCTTTACGAGCGATGAACGTGCATTTGTCTGTTCTACCAGACAGTGTGTTAGTAGCTGAATTAAAAGCTAAACCATTATTGACTCACCAAATTCGTGAAGCTCAGAAAGTCGATGATGAATTGGTTGCAAAACGGGCTAAGTGTTTTCCGAACGAGGAATCGGAGTTTCAAATTGATGATGATGATTGTTTGAGGATCAGAAATCGTTTGTGTGTTCCAAGGAATTCGAAACTCATTTCGATGATTCTGAACGAAGCCCATTGTAGCCGAATGTCAATTCACCCGGGGAGTACGAAAATGTACAATGATTTGAAACGTCAATTTTGGTGGCATGGTATGAAACGGGACATCTCTGACTTTGTTTCGAGATGTTTAATATGTCAACAAGTGAAAGCGGAACATCAAGTGCCTTCAGGATTACTCCAGCCGATCATGATACCCGAGTGGAAATGGGATCGAGTCACAATGGACTTTGTGTCCGGACTGCCCTTGTCAGCAAGTAAGAAGGATGCGATATGGGTTATTGTTGATAGACTGACTAAGTCGGCTCATTTCCTCCCCGTACGTACGGATTTTTCATTGGAGAAACTAGCTGAATTGTACGTTTATCAAATTGTGAGATTACACGGGGTACCTGTTTCTATCGTGTCGGATAGAGATCCGAGATTCACCTCACGATTTTGGAAGAAATTGCAAGAAGCTCTGGGTACCAAGCTGCATTTTAGCACTGCTTTTCACCCCCAAACCGATGGTCAATCCGAGAGGATAATTCAGATACTTGAGGATATGTTGAGATGTTGCATCCTCGAGTTCAGTAGTTCATGGGAACGGTATTTACCTTTGATTGAATTCGCTTACAACAATAGTTTTCAATCAAGTATTAAGATGGCACCTTACGAGGCTTTGTACGGTCGTAAATGCCGTACACCATTGTTTTGGACCGAGCTCGGTGAAAGCAAAAATTTTCGGAGTTGATTTGATTAGAGATGCTGAACAGAAAGTAAAGGTAATCCGTGAAAGTCTGAAGGTAGCCACGGATCGTCAGAAATCGTACGCAGATTTGAAACGAAAAGACATCGAGTATCAGGTGGGAGACAAAGTGTTCCTTAAGGTTTCACCTTGGAAAAGATACTCAGGTTCGGCCGTAAGGGCAAGTTGAGCCCAAGATTCATTGGGCCGTACAAAATCTCCGAACGAGTTGGTCCGGTTGCGTATAGATTGATTTTGCCCCCGGAGCTTGAAAAGATTCATGACGTCTTTCATGTTTCGATGCTTCGACGCTATCGATCTAATCCATCGCATATAATTAGCCCATCAGAGGTTGAAATTCAAGTCGACATGAGCTATGAAGAAGAACCGATGCGTATCCTAGCTCGTGAAGTGAAGGAGTTGCGAAACAAAAGAGTTCCGCTAGTAAAGGTGTTATGGCTCAAACACGGGATCGAGGAAGCAACTTGGGAGACCGAGAGCTCGATGAAAGAACGATACCCAAACCTATTTACCGGTAAGATTTTCGGGGACGAAAATTTCTTAAGTGGGGGAGAGTTGTGACAGCCCAAAGTTGACCCTAGTCGGGAAGTGGTTTCGGGACCGCTAAACCGAGTCACCGAAATGTTTGAATGTGATACTTATTGTGTAGAATATGTAATTATGAATGTGTGAAAATTTCAAGCTTCAATTTGGTTGATTTCATGTGAATTTAGTCAATAGGACTTATGTGAGAAAATTCTAAAATGTGATAGGTCAATGTGTGAGGACCTATTAGTGCATGTGGACAAAGGGGGGGACTTGCATGTCAAATTCCCCCCTAATGAGTAGTGGCCGGCCATGACAAGGAAGGATGGGCAAAACATGTCATGAAACATGTTTTGTTAGTGGAAGAATAAAATAAGGAGTATGGGTAATAAAGAAATGGAAAACAAAAGAAAAAAAAATGTGTGTGTGGTGTTTGTCCCCCCATTGCCGTGAGCTAAACAAGAGAAAGGGGGAATTTTGTTCATCCTTTCCTATCTTCATGCTTGCCAAAAACTAGAAAGAAAAACAAAGAAAAATTTTCTCATCCTTTGGTTCATCCTTGGCCAAAAATTTTAAGGAGGAAAGAAGAAGAAAGGTGAAGAGATTCGGCCATGCATGTAGCTAGGCTAAGGTATGTTTGATGATGTTCCATGAGAGGCATGCATGTTTTAGTTGTTAGCTTGAGTTCTACCTAACCCATGGTCTAAATCTTGCTATGTGATGGAAATGGCACTTGACCATGGATGAATCATTCTTGGTTGATGTTTGATGTTGTGGTGATGAGGCATGAGGATGAGTTAAGATTCGGCCTAGGTGGAGGTTGTGTTAATGCCATTGCATGCAAAATATGAAGCTTGTTAATGATGCATGTGATGATGGCTTGATGATTCTTGAACCTCCTTTTTAGCATTTTTTGTTGTGTGAGCACATATGTGCATTGGTTGCTAAATGGAGAAGAATCGGCTAGCAAGATGTGTGCTAAGGCCGAATGTAACTTTGCATGTTAATGAGCAATGCATGTGTTAAATTGATGAAAAGGGGGAGGATGCTTTACTAGTGTGTACATGTGTGTATTAAGTGTTGAAATCGACCCCAAAAATGGACATGCATATTCGGTCAAGGGCAAGAAATTAGCTAATATGTGGTGTTGATGCATGATTTTTGCATGTATGAGACTTTAATGTCTAATGTATAAATATGGGCTAAGTGCCTTGTGTTCATCTTTTGATGCCTAAAATGATGAAATCAATTTATTTGTTTGATTAAGCTCAAGAGCAAAGGGGAAATAAAACCGATAAAGGGAAGGAAAAAGTGGTTGAATAGCTAGCGGAATCGTTCGACAACACCCGAGGTAAGTTCTTGAGTAAGAGAGCTTAAATTACAATGTGATTAAATCATGCTCTATGTGTGGCTATTGAGCCGAATGTGCAAGGACGATATGTGCCTTGTGTTTGAGTTTCGCAAATGAAAATGAAATATGAATGTGCATGATTAATTGAATGCTGTCCGGGCTAAGTCCCGAAGGCTTTGTGCTAAGTGAATATATCCGGACTCAGATCCGAAGGCCTTTGTGCGAGATACTAAATCCGGGTTAAGTCCCGAAGGCATTTGTGCGAGTTATTAAATCCGGGTTAAGTCCCGAAGGCATTCGTGCGAGTTGTTAAATCCGGGTTATGTCCCGAAGGCATTGTGTGAGTTACTAAAACCGGGCTATGTCCCGAAGGCATTTGAACGAGGAGCTATATCCGGTTAAATCCCGAAGGTACGTGATTTGGTAATGAATGAGCTTGCTGTAAAATTCCAGCGAATACTCGAAAAACATCCCAATATGGGGATATGTTACGTATGTGTTGAATTAAATCGAGCCCTTACAAATAAATGTTCGCTCAGTTGATAAACGAGCTATCGGCCTTCGGCTAAGTTAGTCTATTGTGTATGTGCATAAGGGTTGTTAATGTTGTGAAGCAAGTTTAATATCGATAAATTGCGTATTATGAAATATTCCGTTTAGCTAAATGTGTGATATTCTTTGTTTATGCTGGAATTCCTTGCTCAAACTTACTAAGCATAAATTGCTTACTCGTTACATTGCTCCTCTGTTTTATAGATTTTTGGTTCTCCAGCTATCGGACTCGGGATCTTGAAGTCGAAGTCGCCCACACTATCAAAGGCTCTTTTGGGTACTATTTTGGTTGAATTTTGTTATGGCATGTATAGGACTACCCATTGTTGTCTTTCGAGTACTTTATGAAATGTATAAGTGTACAGCCATGCGAAGATGGCTTGTAGAAGTGGAGTATGGCATTAGACCATTCGTATTTATGAATGTATAGATGGTTTCATGATGTAACTATGTTGGAATGGAAGTGTTGAGCAAATGATCAGCCACTAGAATGGCTAAGTATGATCATATGTGGGCTTATGTATGACAAGGCCCTAGTTGGTCCATGAAACCCCAAATTAGGTAAGGTTCACTTTGAAAACAGAAGCTGATAGCAGCAGTGGTGTGGATTGGAAAAATCACAAGAATTCGTAGGAGTGGAATTAAATAGTGAATAAATTATGTAATCGAACCTTGATGAATCTACTTTCATATGGAAGTAACGAAACAATTATAGGAACAGTACAGAAAGAGATATTCGGGTTCTTGTGGAACAGGGCCAGAACAGTTTCTGGATTCACTGTTCCGCCTTTGGAAATTCACTATAAATGGACCAGAGATAATTACGGGTCATACCATATATGTATGGATTCCTCTCTGAGTCTAGTTTCCATAGAAACAAACGGCATCAGTATTGAAGCTCTGTGCAGAGAGATATCCCAGTCGTAATGGGAAAAGGTCAGTGTAGTCGACCCCTGTAACATGGGAGACTTTGACTAATAAACTGTACTAGTTGGCCCGACCAAAAATTCTAAAAAAAAATCCATAGGTGGGGACATGAGTCTAGTTTCAGGGAAAAATCACAAAACTGATTTTTGAGTTGTGAAACTCAAGATATGATTTTTGAAGCGACCAGTATTCAGACTGGGCAGTGTCTGGAAAAATTTTTCAAAGTTTGTTAACATCTCGTGTCCGACTCCGGTGTCGGTCTCGGGTTCGGGGTGTTACATTCGAGGCTTAATGAATATCCGGTACTGTTCTGAATGGTTCGACGGTGAAAGTTATGATTTTGTGTCAATAAGGAAAGTATAACCGTGTTGTGAGTGGTATAGGTACCAATTTGTTATATATGAGATGTGAGCTCAATATGTATATGTGTTATGTAAATTTTATGGATATTGATGAGTAAGTAATGCTTATGCCCACTTTGTATTATGAGCTTATTGATGATTGATAAGTAGTTGTTGTATATTTATTTATATGCAACTTACAAAGCTTTTATGCTTACTCCCCTTTTCTTTCCATTTTCTTATAGTGCCACCCAACTAGCTCAAGGATCACCGGAAGTCAGAGATATCGATCACACTATCAACCGAAGCACTCGGTATAGTTGGATTTATATTTTTGAATATGGCATGTATAGGGCTTACACTTTATTATTTTGTGACTTTGAGAATTGGCCAAATGTGTCAGCTTGGGTTGGAAACCTTTCATTTTGTTTTAAGCCTTGAATGATGGCTAACATTCATTTTGAGTTATAAAAGATGCATTTTCATGGTTGGATGAATGCCTTTTGTGGTTGATTTGGTTGTATGAATTGTGTTTGTTCTAGTATTGGCTGGTACTTGTATGAAACTAGGCATTGTAAGGATGGCAATGAGACTTGGTAAATAGCCTTATATTGTCCACACATGTAGACACATGGGCGTGTGTCTAGACTGTGTGTCACCATGGGCATGTGGTCCGGCCGTGTGTCCCCTGGACGTAAAAGTTTCAAGTCAATATGCATGGTATTAAACACACGGGTAGAGACACGGCCATTTGTCTCAACTGTGTGATGGACATGGCCTATAACACGAGCGTGTGCCTTGGCCGTGTGGCTTTTGGAGCATGCTGACGTCAGAAACAGAATGTCCATGTTTTTGTACACGGGCGTGTCGTGGCCATGTGAGGACACTAGTCATTGACACGGGCGTGTGTCTTGCCGTGTGAAAACCCCTGTAGGTTTGAATTAGAAATTAATTCCACACGGGTATTGGACATGGGCGTGTCCCTAGGTGCTTAGGCCATGTGAGCCACATAGACCATCAGCATGACCATGTCAATAGGGTTACACGAGCGTGTTCTCCTTCCACACGGGCATGTGCCCTGTTTTAAAGGTAAAATTTTCATAGTTGGTTTAAGGACCCGGAACGGCCACGAATAGTTCCCATGATCGATTTGGGTCTCGTAGGCCCTTAATAAAAAATTTTAAAGCAGAAATTAAAAAATTTTTAATTTGGACCGAGTCTTGGTGACTTGAGATTGCTTGTGTGTATGAGACCAAGTAAAGTGATGCCTTGTACACCGCGCTAGCGTGGGTTATGGGTATAGGGTGTTATAGGAGACATGCCTGTGTGCCTTGGCTGTGGTCGAAACTGACTGTCACATGGCCGGCCACATGCCCATCAGCCAGCCCATGTACCACAACGACCAATAGTCACACCCATGTGTCTAGGCTATGTCAAAACTATAGGGTATACTAACTTTAAATCGCAGGGTACCCCAGGGGACACATGTGTTGGAACACCGGTGCCTCCAAGGCGCAGCGAAAAATTAAAAAAAAATTCCGGCGATCCAAACCAAGGATCCATGTGTAAGGAATGAATCGGGGTGATAAAAAGGTTTTGAAATTACTAAAACTTCAATCTGAGTAGACAGCGACACCTAGGCAACAGGAATGCTGAACCACTATCAAACCAAGCCACAACCTTTTCCGATGTCAGCCTCTACGTAGTCCACCCGATTGACAATGAACGGTAGAAATCCCAGAAAACTATTTTCAGAGAGTATTTTGCTAAACGGCTGCTAGACAACTTTGCATATTTTCAGGCTAGTTTTTATATATCCTTTTTAGGGTTTTTACCCTTGCTATATATAACTCCCTATTAATTGGTATATATTTATAATGAATTTTAATTCATTAAAATTAATCCAAACATTATAATTATCATTTAAATAAATATAATAATGTTTAACCGAAAAATTATAATTACATTAATTATAATAAAGATTTCGGTAAACTATATTTATTTAAACTTATATACGAACTAAATTCATATATCAATAAAATTATGTTTTGATTATGTGTACAACATCCTTGTACATATAGTATGTTCAACAATTTGATTGCCCAATTAAATTAATTCTATAATCAATTTAATTCATGTGACAACCAAGCAATATACCAACTATGTTTTACCTCGTTCATTTCAACCATAGGGTGTGACCCTATAGGTTCTTGTACCGTTAGCAGTAATATTAGAATGATTTTAATGTTACAAACAATGAGTGGCATCTAGCAATACATCAATGCTACCTAATTACAAGAAGTCATGATTCGACATAACCTTTTGTGATTAAACTTTCATGCATTAATCCTTAAGTCCTATATCTTTGGAATGGACACAAGTCATGGAATAGTCACAATTGTATAGTCCATCCCATGTTTCTTGATACCTTGAGTAGACTATGATACACAAATAAGTATGTCATCTCATATCAACTTATTTGAGCATGGCCATGCATTTCTAGCCTCACTCAATCAAGTGGCCTGAGATATTAGTCCCATTATGTAGGAGGGACTTATCCTATATTGATCAACTATATCCCTCAACATAGATTGTGGTATATCCAACATCAGTCTTTATAGAGCAACAAGTTACGGTGTTTGTTTGACTATATCAAAATATACAACTCACGATATTGGGATAAAGATGATCTCAAGTATGAGGATCATATACATATTAATCACTATGAGCAATGTTGTGACAATTACATAATAATCCAAGAAACATACTCATAGCGGGTCAGTCCAATATGTTGTTCTCTAACACACATATTCATGCATTGATTCTGACACTCCATATCAATGACAACTCTTTATCATCAATCAACTACATGTTAGTCTTAATGTATTATTATTGTCCTAGCCAACAATAATACTTGACTAAGGATCTTTTAAGAATAATCATATTATTCTTAGGACATTATTATAAAATAGTTTATTTATGCACACAGAAAAGAAACTGAAATAATAATGGCAACGTCTTATATTAATAAACATGATAAACCAAGTATGTTATTACAACCATCTCGTGATTGATCTTTGGGCATACTCTTACAACACGGCCGTGCAACATGACCGTGTGTCACACACGACTGAGACACACGTCCGTGTCTCTACCCGTGTGGAGAAAAATAGGCTATTTACAAAGCCAATATGCCACCCATTTTGAGTCCTCCCTACAAGCATCAATTGCATCACAATTTCAATCAATTTCAATCCCAAATCATACATCATTCATGTCATATAATCATTAACCTATTTCATGCTTATAATCCATAACAAATCATGCCAAATCATAAACCAAAGTCATATCAAAACATATGTTTCATAATCACAATTTACTTCATTCAATCTCATGCCATAATCTTACTAATTCCTCAAATAAGCACATACTAAAATCTTACCAAATTGACCAATTCTCTTTGGCCATCCATGAATACATCATATTGGCAATATTATATCACATAGTTTATACTCAAAAGTCATTCATAAACACATTCGAAACCAAGCCATATCACATGGCTAGATATACACATCTCAAAACATATACAAATACTTCTAGCCTATACATGCCGTACTTCATTATTCACATTTACAAAAGGTACCAAAATAGAGTTCGATAGTGTGGTGATGATCCTCGACGATCCCTGAGCTTTCGGTAGCTTCGATGATCTATAAAACAATGCAAACACACACAAACTAAGCTTTCAAAAGCTTAGTAAGCCATATACAAATAAACTTATCACATATCACCATTATAAACCAATTCATTCATATGAATCATGGCATAACACAATAACAAGTTTACATGTCCCATTTAGCTTATATGTCAAAAGAATATATTCATACTCACCTTTCATTTCTAAATTCCATAGACATTTTATATGTACCTGAGTAGGATATTCATTCACATTCTCATTCTGTTCTCGATATTGGCCGTTGAACCGTACGAAATCAAATAGGATTCATAGATTTCTCGGAAAGCTTGTACAATGCCAACGTCCCAGATGTGGTGTAACACCCCTCACACATATCCAACGTCAAGACAGGGTTCGAGGTGTTATCGAACTTAAACATTCACAACATGCAAAATCGGGCCACAAAATGTTCACCAAAAATTAAAACATCTCGAACACATGCATATCGTCCCTTATATAGGTCTTTGAAACCTATAACATACATTGGGGTGGTTCGGGACTAAACCAAGAACTTTGAAAATCTTTGGGCAACTTAACTAATTTTCTTGCTTCGAAGAGTCACACGCCCATGTGGATTGGGCCGTGTGGTCAATTTTAAGGCTATTTTCCAAGCCAATTGTCCCCCTTAATTACCTACATACACTTATACATTTTCATAGCAATTGACATGGCATATTTGAGTAATTATATATTCACAATCAAGACATAATCATAGCATTCTTACAACTACACATAACATATTACCAACCATGCATGGAAAACAAGCATATGCACATCACCAATATCAGACATAACATGAATAGCTAGATTTATAAGTCAGAATCATTAGCTCACTAAAGACCAATATATTTGGCCAAATTATAATAACACATGTTATAAAACTAGGTCCCTATACATGCCACTCACTTGATAATTCTAGCATATGTGTTTATAATGTCAATGTGTTGGCTTGATAGTGTGATGCTGCCTCTGACGATCTCCATCCCCGAGTTAACCTGACGACACTAAAAGAAATAGAAAGGAGGGGGTAAGCTTTACGCTTAGTAAGCTGGCATGAAAATGATAAGCAATTTACTAACATGTTTTCCATAGTAAAACTATCCCAATTGTACATTTACACATCTTCTGGTTAAGCTGTTTTCTTGAATCATAGTTACTAAATCATTTATATATGGAGCTAAAAAACTTCAAATTAAGATCTGTAAATTTTCCCAAAAACTATAATCATATATATTTCCACCATAAAATTTTTAGAATTTTTGGTTCAGCCAATAAGTAGATTTTATTATTTAAAGTCTCCCCTATTATGTTGTTTGATAGCTTTGACCACTCTTCACTAAAATTTAATTATCTTTTGTTACCAAATTCAGATAAGATTCTAGTTTCCTTTTTCTGAAAATAAATTCAATAAGGAATCCAAACATAAAAATTATGTTCCTTAAATATTTTTGTACCATGTTTAATGAGTTTTACAATTCAGAACAAAGGATCACGAAATCAGTCTGAACCAGTCTTACAAAAATATAAATATATCAAAATATAGAATTCTTTTGTTTGCTCTGTCTCTTTTATATGAAAATAGATTCAATAATATTTAATTCCATATCTCATTCCACTTCTAGTTCAACTTCTAATATTTTCGGCGATTTTTCAAAATCACTCTCCTGCTGTTGTTTTAGACTGTTTATCCCAAATTTCATTCCTTCACTAAAATTTCTTATTATCAACTTTCAAGATAATACTTATCCATATTCATCTTATCAAAAATTTCAATCACATATCTAACTCATAATTCAAAACTCATATATTCATATTCCGGTATTATCCCACATTTTTTTTCACGTTAAATTTCATTTAGCAAACTTATTTCTCCCGGTGAACACTTTGGAAAGTAACAATATCTGGTGATTTTAGCACATAGCTCCACACTATTGGTCTAACATGTAATTGTGGCATATGCACTTAGCACCACTTTTCAAATTAACATGTATAATCGTGGCATATCCACTTAGCACCATGTTACATGATTAACCGTGGCATATCCACTTAGCACCACTTTAATGAATCAATATATGTAACCGTGGCATATCCACTTATCACCACGTTACCTGTTTAACCGCGGCATATCCACTTAGCACCACGTTACATGATTAACCGTGGCATATCCACTTAGCACCACTTTAATGAATCAATATATGTAACCGTGGCATATCCACTTATCACCACGTTACCTGTTTAACCGCGGCATATCCACTTAGCACCACGTTACATGATTAACCGTGGCATATCCACTTAGCACCACTTTAATGAATCAATATATGTAACCGTGGCATATCCACTTAGCACCACGTTACATGTTTAACCGTGGTATATCCACCAAGCACCATGTTAATGAATCAATATATCTAACCGTGGCATATACACTTAGCACCACATTACATGTATCAATATGTGTAATCGTGGTATATCCACTTAGCACCACGTTACATGTTTAACCGTGATATATCCACTTAGCACCACGTTAATGAATCAATATATCTAACCGTGGCATATCCACTTAGCACAATATGTGTAATCATGGTATATCCACTTAGCACCACGTTACACGTATAACCGTGGTATATCCACTTAGCACCATGTTTTTCCATTCTGACGGTTCAACCGAGATTTCCTCATTTAATTTCAATTCATCAACCACAAATCACCGTTTGTGTCCATTAATTGAACAATACTAAAACTTATTTCATTTGCACTTTCTTCACAAGTCAATTTCATTTCACACGTGAAACATGTACTCATGAGTTTCGAGTACGTACCTGTGCTATCTCTTAGCACAACCACTCATGCAAATAGGACAATCATATGCAAGATTTCATATTCTCGGTAATCACCCATTTCTTTTAAATATCATATTCCATCAAATTTCTATTAACATCAAATTCAATACAATTATAAAAAATTATATTTCATGTATATCAATAATAACATGAATAATAGGCTTATTAAATTACGCGAACTTACCTCGAATCCAGAAATAGCAATTTACCATTCTAGTCCATAACCTTGTATTTTCCCGATTTAAGCCTAAATCTCAATTTCCTTGGTCTATAATATCACATTTAGCCTACTAATTATTCATACTATTCATATGGGTCTAAAAATCATATTTTTACAAATTTTCATTTTAACCCCTAAACTTTTGCATATTTTCACTTTTGCCCCAAGGTTCAAAAATAAAACTTCTTCCTATTTTATTATGTTTTATGACATGCTGATCATTTTTCCCTTCTATAGCAACATAAAATTCTCACTCTAACATGTACTTATGAACATTAGGTATTTTTACCGATTATGTCATTTTACTTGTTTTCACGTAAAATCGCTTAGCAAAAGTTGTTTAACACAATTTCAAGCTTCATATTCTACCATTAAATATCAAAATACATGCATATCATTCATGGGTAAATTTTTAAACATAAATCCTAGCTCAAAATAATGGTAAAAATGAGCAGATCATGTTACCGGGATTTCAAAAATACATAGAACATTAAAAACGGAGCTCGGAATCACTTACTATTAAGCTTGGAAGCTTGGCCAAACCCTAACCATGGCTGCTCTTGGTACATTCTTCTGTAGCAAGAAGAAAGGGACACATTTGGGGTTTAAAATTTGTCTTTTAATACATTTTACCCCTAAATGACCAAAATGCCCTTTTTACTATTCTTTCAAATTTTATCCAACCAAGGCCATTTTTGTCCAAAAAGTTATACAATGGTTTAATTATCATTTAAGGACCTCCCATTTAAAATTTCATGACAATTAGACACCTCTAACATGTAAAACTCAACTTTTGTACTTTTTACAATTTAGTCCTTTTTACTAAATTTAGTGCCCAAATGTCAAAATTTTTGAACGAAATTTTCACGTAATAATTCCGTGCTTAATTTGTGGGCCCATAAAAATATAATAAAAATGAAATTTTCCTTATTGGATTTGTGGCCCAAAACCACTGTTCTAACTAAGCCCAAAATCGGGATGTTACACGTGGTCTTACATGTAATCAAATATTGATGCCACTATCCCAGAAAGGGTCTTACACGATATCAAATACGATGCCAATTTCCCAGAAATGGTATTACAAGAAAATCTCAAATCAATGCCAATGTTCTAGACGTGGTCTTACACAAAATCACATATCAGAATCCTATGTCATGACATATGTATCCTAACTATTCCTATGGTTCATATGGGGCTTTTCGGACGTCGTCGCATTATCAAGACTTTATCAGATTTCACGTATTCATCTTCCATATTCATCAATCACAATTCAAACACATATAAGCATAAATTAATCAACTCAAATACATTTATTTGTATATCGACTTAGCTCGTACGGAAATGAACGGATTTAACCGACTACTCGATCACTTTTGACTTTCCCTGATATAATTCTGTTTTCTTTGGTTCTTAATCTATACACATTCAAATTTAACTCTTTTATTCACCAAATCAGTCAATTCAATCCATTTACACATATTTAGAGCATTTTACAAATTAGCCCTCACATTTTCAAATTTTTACACTTTAGTCCTTAATTCACAAAACCATGTGCCAGGGCGTGCCCTCTATACGGTTGAGACACACGATCGTGTCTCTACCCGTGTGTTTCCTACCAAGCATTCTAACTTAATATTTTTAGGTGCAGGGGGCACACGGCCATTTCACACACCTATAAGGCGGTCCGTGTATCACACATGGCCTAGACACACGCTCGTGTGTCCACCCGTGTGCACCTTGTTAGGCTATTTTCCAAGCCTTTTGTCACCCTCTAATATGCATATCCACTTATTGTTTTCAAAACACTTGACATGGTCTAATTATACTCTTACATGACCTTAATATGCTTCATTGCTTGTAAACCTCAGCTCATCGGTTTTTATACATGCTAGGTTATCCCCTTTATATTAAAGATTTCTTGACTTGTAGCTGAATTAAGCTTGGCTCATTATCTTAACTCATTGCCAAATTGTAGCCTAACCACCCCATGTGATTTGGTCATATTATAAATGACTAATTATATCACACCATATTTGATCATCACAAGAACATTGGAACATAACATGTACAATTTGGTAGGTCATAGCCTACACTAAAATGGGCCAATTTCCATGGCCATATACAAGTGAATATGTATACTTTTATAAGCCTTCGTATTGGCTAATCAAATGACACATATAACAAAATAACAAAATCCCTATACATGCTATTGAACAAAATAAGAGTATTTATATACCAAAGCTAGACAAGATGATAATGTGTTGACTCTCCAACCGTCTCCTAATCTTCGCGAGTCTAAGCGCTCTGTAAGACAGGGAAAAGAGAGGGGTAAGCATTTACATGATTAGAAAGCCCGAATAACTGGAAAGTAAATTTATCGATTAATTAGCATACAACCATATTAAGCAATATAACCAACAAGCATAGAATGGTTTCCCTATCATATACACTCGATCAAAAAGTTAGTCTCATAACAATGCATCATGTAATTTGTCTTAGATGAGCTCATCATTCAACATTTTCATTTTTATATCTCATGTTAATCTCGTTGAGTTTCTCGAAAATCTCGATGGATTATCCATTTACAGTCAAATCGTAAGAGCGATTTTCTCAGGTACGCACTCCCGCGAACCTCACATCTTACCACAAGATTATCAGTCTAGGCTAAATCCCTTGTAGCCACAAACACCCGTAATGAGCTCCAATTTGAATTACCAGTCTAGGCTAAATTCAGACCCTAATCGAATTATCCGTCCGGGCTAAATCCACAATGCGCACATATTCTTCGGGAGGCTCGATCACTCAAGGAGCACCCGTTCGTGCTATATCCTTTTTATATTTGAGATCAACGGATTACCCGTCTGGGCTAAATCCTTTTCTGCAACACATGCAGGATCTCAAGTCATGTAAGCCATGGTTTATCCATCGAATTTCCCTTTTTACTTCAACTAGGACATTTATTATCATATCATTATTATTAACACATTTCATGGATTTTCATGCCATCATTATAACCAATTATCATACATTCATAACACATGTAGTTAGGCATATTAATAGTTTACTTAAAGTTATTCAAACTTACCTGGTATCCATTTGATTTTGCGTCTTGATTATCCCAAACCTTTCGTTTTCCTCGATCAACCTCCGAAATTTGTTCTTTGGGGTCTATAACAATAAAAAGAAATCATTAATACCTCATGTTATTCTTTTCAGGTCTAAATTTCACCCCTGAACAAACTGACCGTTTTGCACCTGACCTTTCACATTATTTATGATTTGGTCCGTAGGCTCGTATAATGAAATGCATGAATTTTCTACATTACCCAAGCCTAGCCGAATGTTCTTTCCACTAATGGTATCCCACATTTTTCCATAATTTTACATTTCTACCACATATTTTACACCTTTGGCAAAAAGGTCTTTTTAGGGGTTTTTCATGAAAATCACCTAGAAAAAGATGTTTAACACACATCCAAGTTTCATATTCCTCCATAAATTGTAACACCCCAAACCTGGCCTGGAAGTTTGGCTCGGATCTGGCATGTCACATCCAATTTTTTGAAACCCATGTTTCCATTAAAAACCCTTCTTAATAATTAATAACGTATACCCTTTTTAAACCTTGTTAGAAAACCTCAGATGAATAACATTCTTAACAACTTTGTAAAAACCTTGGTAGTTGCGGAAGCTTAATTTAAAAACAATTGCAGATACGTGATGTTTTGAACAACAGTAGTTGCTTTGGAAACCCGTGTTCTAATACTAGCAATTATAAGAACAATAAATAAAATTCCAAATTTGAAATCCAGAAAATTACAACGGCTTTACTACAACCCACATAAAAATATTTAAAAGTAATAATCAAAACTGTAACATAAACAGTGTGTGTGGCTTCCTCCAAGCCCTTCGCAGCTCCGATCAGTCTAAGGTTGGAAATTACCTGAAAAGTTAATAAACGGGGTGAGTTTACGAAAACTCAGAGTGAAATACCCTACTATATAAAAGGAACAGTCAGTCATATAAAAGAATTAAAAGTCTGGCCCCAGCCCTACTTACAGTTTTAGTATCAACTAGGCCTTAGCCCATTATAACAGACAGTACCAGATGGGCTTTAGCCCATTACAAAATAAGAAGCATTATTAGAACTAGAATCAAAATGAGAATCAAAATCAGAATCAGGTGACAGAATCAGAATCAGTATCAGATAACAGAATCAGAATCAGAATGTGAATGCAATCCCAACCCAATCCAGCCGTATACACCTCCGTACCAACCTTACACCATGTGGGGAGACAACTCGACCCACCCATCCACTACACACCACAGAATTTGCAGCATGGCTGCCAAAACAGATATTGTGACAGAGTCACCAGATACAGATATTGTGGCAGCGCCACCAGAACAGATATTTGTGGCATAGCCACCAGAAACAGATAATGTGGCAAAGACACTTAACAGAATACGTGGTACAAAGCCATCGATAACTGCAATAACTTTGGAACATAGCCATCAGTGACGGTAATATAACTGGCACACAGCCTTCGGTAAATATGATCGACACAGAGTCGTCAACAAATATGTTAGGCACATAGCCACAGGTAAATACGTTTAGCACGAAGCCATAGTCAAGATGGCACAAAGCAATATTTAGGTCAGACACAGAGCCATCGATAACGGGTCTATAATCGGCACGAAGCCCACAATATTGATAGGAAGCCCACAATAACAAAACACAGCCTTCGGTGGCATGATCGGCACTCAGCCATCGATCGGTCTACAATCGTCTTGGGCGACCCGTGCGACCTTAACAGATCAAATCTTCCTCTGTACGAAATCCCAACCCATGCAACATGTCAAGTATGCAGAATGTCATGCCCATATTTGAATCAAACAATCATAGTCAAGTCATTCATATCACCAACATATATTCACAATCAAATCCGTCAACCACACAATCCAAGTCACTCACTTGCCCACAAGGGCAAAACAGTCGTTTAACACCCTAGGGGAAAAATGGTAATTTTACCGCACGAGGTATCTCGGTAATTCTACCCTACAGGTGTATTTCAGTATTTCTACCCTACAAGGGTATTTTGATAATTCTACCCTATAGAGGTATTTCAGTAATTCTACCCTATTGGGGCATTTCGGTAATTCTACCTTACAGGGGTATTTCAGTAATTCTAACCTACATGGGTATTTTGGTAATTCTACCTTACAGGTGTATTTCAGTAATTCTACCCTATAGGGGTACTTCGGTAATTCTACCTTACAGGGGTATTTCAGTAATTCTACCCTAAAGGGGTATTTCGATAATTCTACCTTATAGGGGTCTTTCAGTAATTCTACCCTACAGGGGTATTTCAGTAATTTTATAATTGACGGTATTTCGGTAATTTTACAAATCGAGGATATTTGGGTAATTTTATAAATCGGGGGTACTTTGGTAATTTTACAACTGGGGGTATTTTAGTAATTTGGTAAACTAAAGTATTCTAAACAGGATAACAATACGAATGGGCCTAAAGCCCTTTTCGACCCAAATGGGCCCACACGCTCGTGTGGCCCTTTTAGCCCAAATCTAGCCACAGATATGAGATCACCTAGCCTAGTCCAATATTTACTACACAATCAAACAACTTATCCAATTGGGCCCGTAGGCCCATTGGGCCAACATGACCCCTTTCGACCCATCGCGGCCCAAAGTAACCATCCTATAGCTAGAGTAGTGAGAAATACACACCTGATAGGAGACTGGAGTTAATCCGCGCTCTGAGCACTCTTAGCCGACGCCCAACCCAAACGAGCACGCCATAAAGCGAAAGGGATCAACCAAGAAAGGTACCCTTACTCTCCTCATGGTTCTCTCTATTTAAAGCCAGCTTCGTATCCACTCTTATGTTAGCTTACTGATGTGGGATCCCTCCATCATCAGAGTTTAAATTCAACACCAACTCTTGCCGCCCCCTGTTAGCAAAATAAATACTCTTTGATTGCCATGAGTTTCAAACCCTGGAACTCCTTGCCAACTCTATGACGCCACCTTCCTGCCTCTTATGTGGCGCTACTTTGCCACTAGACCACAAGGCTTTTTGTGGCACAATTTCTCCAACAATATTCTTAAGGCCTACCTACTACACCCAGGGTTTGATTCACCTTAAACCAAAATTTTTGCTAGAGTCCAGGTTTGAACCCAGGACTTCTCCAACACTTCTCAGCACACTTAACCACTAAAACAAACCTTCATTAACGAAATTTACATGCACAACAAAATATTATAAGCTGCTTTCATTCGCTCCCATGCTCAAGGCCCAAAACTTCTAGGCCCAAATTCAGGGTGTTACATAAATCATCAAATAATAAACATGTCACACACGGGTCACTTTACATACACGAACCCTAACTCAAAATATGGGTAGAAATGGAGAGAGTAAGTTACTGGGATTTTAAAAATATGACGAACATTAAAAACGGGGCTTGGGAGCACTTACTATTGAGCTTGAAAAGTGAAGAAACCCTAGCTATGATGGCTCTCAAATTTCAGCTGTAAGGTGGAGAAGATGAGCTGATTTTTGGCTTATTTTCCCATTTTATTTCATTAATTAGCCAAATGACCAAAATGCCCGTGTAACACCCCAAACCCGGACTAGGCGTTATGACCGGATCTGATGCGCCACATTGATGCGTTCAAAACATTCCGTATTACTTAATTTGGAAAAAACTTAGTTGGTGTTGTAAAAGACACTTTTAAAAGTAGGTTAAGTGAATGGAAGCTGTGCACCAGGTAGGAAACCAGGAAAAAGAGGAGGTGAGTCTGTCGGACTGCTTAAGTACCAAGCTCCCTTCGGATCCAATCCTAGACATGCACACCGCCATTGTCACACTCTAACATCTCGTATAATTTTGAGAAAACCGTTTGGTTATGTCCATCTTAAGAAAATGATTAAGTTTGAAAACGTTTGCTTAGCGGAAGTCTTACTTGTATTCGTGTTATTTTGAAATCACTTAATGTTTTTGAAAACGCGTCCTAGAGCTAATCCATTTCGTTAGTTATCATAGTTCAGTTTTATCATAATAGAATTAAATAATAAAGAAACAAACCAAACCATAAAAAATTAATTAAGCGGCCTTATTACATTTAAAAACCCAAAACCATAAACGAAAATATGGGAACATCTAGTTCACCAGAAGAAAACGAATTTGCAGAAAACGTGTGGCCACTCCGAATCCCGCCCAGCTCCAAGTCCACCAACTAGGGCTCACCTGCAAGGATGGAAGAAAAAGGGGTGAGTTTGGGAAAACTCAGTGTGTACAGAAACCCATCCAAAGCCTAAATCAGTTCGAGCCCATTCGGCCCCTATTCAGATAGCAGTACACAGTGGACTGAAGCCCTTTTCAGAATATAGTAGCAAGGCCTTAGCCCTTTTTAACATAACAGTGTGGCCCATAGGCCCAGTTCAGTAACATAGGTAACAATAGTAGTAATGCATGCAAACCCATCTGGGGAGACTACTCAACCCACCAACCGCTACACTGCCCTCGTACCAGCCCTACACTCCATGTGGGGAATATCTCAACCCACCCAGCCCTACACTCCACAGTTGCTGCAACGCTGCTCAAATATCAGTAAGTTGAGGCAAAGCCTCCAGTACGTGGATGAACCACTTTCAATACTTCCTCCGTCAATACCCCAATCCCATGCAACAGATATTAATAAAAGCATATCATGTAAAATACAGTATTAATCAATCATGCAGTTTAGCCAATTTAAACCCTAGGGGTATATCGGTAATTTTGCTCTTTAGGGGTAATTTTCGTAACTTAGCAACTACACAAGCTACTTCAGTAATTTTCAACAGTTTTATGCAGTTTGGTTCCACCATCTAACTAACAGGCTAATTTGCCCCTCTCTTACCCATATTGGTCCGTAAGCCCATTGGGCCCAGTTTTGGCCCATCGAGACCCTCTTTTTTCGAAGTACGTTAAGACGTCACACGAACTTACTTACCACCTTGCGGTGCTAGATCTAACAATTACTCTATGTCTTGAGAGCATTCGCATACTCACAAGCCCATGAAATGCCAGAATTTCAGCATTTCGGCTTTTGCCGAATTGAACTAAGAAAGGGTGTTCGGTACACACCTGTTTCGTGATGACTGCTACCGAGATCCCTTTCGATGTCCTACAATAGATTAGCACTGTTCTTATTTACAAACCATAATCACTAAACCCACAAACTACTTATCCATGACCAAACCATATCCCTAAAAGCCTTTGAAACCTTACCTTTTTGCCAAAATCGATAGCTAGCTCCGAATCCGATTGCTCCAACAACCCACGCCTTCAATCCGACACTTAAGAAGACACTAATCATTGATAGAAAACGTCAGTTAAAAACCCTTAGAGCCACATGCCCAAATCGACAGCCTCCCTAGATTTTAGGGACTTCGGCTTTTCCTAACGTTGTAAACTAGGACCAGATCTGAGATGATGAACACTTACCCCTTACTCTTTTTTGATCCCCACGCAATCTGATGCAGATTTATCTTTCAAACGACGGTAAAACTTGACTCCAGAGAGTTTTGAAGTTTCGGCTATAAGCCCCCAAATCTATGGTTTTTTGGCTTTTGGGTGATGAAGGAGATGACAATGTGGGGCTATAACCTTGATGTAGAATTGCCGACAGGTATCTAGGGTTTAGAAAAGATGATTTTCATTTATTAGGCACAAAAATATCGAAGGATTTGGCTTGGAAGAAATCGGCACAACTAATGTATTTTTCGAGGTTTCGACTTTTGTGGTTTCGGCACAAGTGTTGATGAACAGCAGGTTTGATGAACGGTTTTGAAGAAGAAAAAAATAAAGAAAGAAGAATAGAGAGAATGGTGGTTTCGGCTAGAGAGGAAAAAGAGAGAAAAGAACAATCCTAAGGTGTTTAAGCAGAAGAAAATGGCACCACTCAATACCCTAAGTGCCGAAATACTAACCTAATACCCCTCTGCCGAAATCCCCTTTCTAATTCCCCTAATTCGGCCAACTCTTAGCCTCTCTCCAAATCCCTTAAATCTCTCCCCTTATCACTCCTTAATCCAAGCGTTTGGACTGATTCAAACTCTCCTTTAGCAGAATCCACCTGGACTCCAACACTACCCCTCCTGCACTTAAAAATAAATGCATCTATTTGTCAACACAGGGAATCGATCCCATGCCTTCCCCAATGCTCCACACGCCACCTTTTCAGGAGCCTAGTGGCGTCACCCTTGCCACTTTACTAAGGCTCTTTTTGTGATGCAATTTACCCATAACTCTATACAAGTGCCACCTAGCCAGAATCCCTAACTCCTAAGTCCAAAATTCAAAAATTCAACCGGGTTTTGGCCAACACATGGGCCTTCTATAAGCCCATTTACCTACTCAAAATATTAATTTCACATCCAAATACAAAATTTTAAAATCTTTACCAAAATACTGAAAACCGCGAATAAATCCGAAAATCAGGACGTTACAGCCCGTAAGCCTTTTCTTTCAAATTTTATCCATACATGCCTATTTTTGTCCAAAAACTTAGAAATTGGAAAATTTTCTCTTTAAGGACTTCTAATTAATAATCTAAAGCAATTTCATACAAATTGCTTTTAGAATCCAAGTTTTACATTTTATTCAATTTGGTCCCTATTTTCCAATTGGACACCTTACTCATAGAAATTGTCATGAAACTTTAACACATGCATATTCTTCTATTCTAAACCTCATAATAGTCATAAAATAAATATTTCAATGTCAGATTGGTGGTCTCGAAACCACTGTTCTGACTAGACCCTATTTTGGGATGTTACATCGAATGTCCATACGGCGTATGACACGGGCATGTCTTTGGTCGTGTGAGACACACGATTGGGCCATATGGGCATGTGTCCCTTGTATTTTTTAAAATTTTCTAAGTTTTCCAAAAATTTCATAAGTTATCAGTTTAGTCCCAAACCACCCTGAATGCATGTTTTGGGCCACGTAGGCTCGTATTAGGGACATTATGAATGTATGTGAATGATTTTGAATAATATTTATTTGAAATTTGAAATTGTATGTGAAATGTATGGTTATTTGTGAAATAAGCCAGCATTTAATACAAGTGAGAGGTGTTACAAAATTCATATAAACAAATCAGAACAAGACTCACCTATTACTCACTTACAACAGTTCTAACTTCTAGACTCAAACACCCTTCCTGCACCAGCACCTACAACTGCTTAGAGAACATAAATTCACTATTACTATATTTATATATACAGTTTTACTTATCATTTCAATCGTTAACAACCTCATACAAAACCTTGCTCTTATAGCTTAGTATTCAAATACTACATATAGACTTACTCAATTAGACTTTAACATGCAGAGCTATAATACTTACCCAGAGACAAAATAACCACTCAATATAAAAAAACCATAACTTCCAACTTAATAAGGAATTGATGAAATTAGACTTAAGAAAAAGAATCAGAGAGTACCATTTAAGGAAAAAGAAGAAGAAGAAGAACCTCTATCAGAACCCTTCTTGCACATATAAATATGACTTATCTTACTTAGTGGAACTTAACAAGTGTCACACATTTTCAGAACTTGTCCTTCTTAATGGCCTACAAATTCTAAGAGAATAATAAATGAGTACCCCACATTTGCAAATATCAAACTTCCAGTTGGTTTCTAACCAAGTTACCTTACAATCTAACTAGCAGAGTACTTTTGACAAACAATGTGCATTATACCTTGACCATTAACTCATATCATAAGCACCTTTTTTTGCTTAACACAATCTTTACTCTTAATTAGGAGAATATCCTTAAATAGAATTGTCACTTACTTATAAGTCAGTTTGTAACACCCCTAACGCGTATCCATCGCAGGACTAGGGTTAGGAGGCATTACCAAACATATCGAAACATTTAATAATAAATTCACAAATATCATTCACATTGCATAGTACTATAGTCAAACATCATTTCAATGTCCCTTTCTTAGGTCAATGAGACCTTAAACATGATTTAGGAAGGGGTCGGGACTAAACTAAGCACATACAAAATTTCTCAAAACTGAACAAAATTTCAAAGTTACAGAGGTCACACGCTTGTGTGAACAGGCCGTGTGCCTCACACGGCATTATACAAGCTTGTGTGTTTAGGCCGTGGTGAAACAAGGCATACATACTGACTTGTCCCACACAGTCGGAGATGTAACAACCCAATATAGGGCCTAGATAGAATAGCGGTCTCGGGACTAGCAATATGAAGTTAAATAAATTATTTTATTATTATTTTGATGTTATAGCATGATTATATGAGTGCATGAAAAATTTAGTGAATTAATTTTAACGTTTGTGAGCCCAATTGTGAAAAAGGACTAAATTGCATAAAGTGAAAAAGTCTTAAATTGATAGCTAAGGGTGTTATTTTGTTAGTGAATCAAATTTGGGGGATTTTAAAGGGAAATTAGACCCTAATAGAAGAGCTTGGCCAACCATGAGACAAGGAAGGGTATTTGGTCAAAGGGTTAGGTTGGTTGATGTTATCATATGCATTTTAATAATACCCTAAAGCCTAACATTCACCTTCTTCATATATTTTTCCTCTCTTTGATCGAAAATCAGCCATAGGAGGGCTTGAAAGCTTCAAAAAAAATTCCAGCCACTTATTCCTCTCTCAAGTAAGTGATGTTAATGGCTTTTCTTGAATATTTTTGCATTTTTTAGACCCTTAAAGCATGAGCTTTGAAACGAAGGGTCTATTTTGCAAAATGATTAAGAGTTACGGGTTTTACCATGAATGGATTTGTAATGTTTGCTAAGTTTTTATGGAAGAATATGAGTTTTAGTAGTGCAATACACAACTTTTATGAAAGGTGTTAGCATGAAAATACCTAAAAGGACTATTTTGCATAAGTTGTAAAATAGTTGATAAATGTGTGAAATAGTGAGAATTTGAAGCTACTATAAGAGTAATAATGGTTCGTTTAGGCTTAAGATATGAAGAAATTTGATAAAAATCAATTTTTGAGCATAGGGGTAAAATGGTCATTTTGTCAAAGTCTAGGGGCAAAATGGTCATTTTACCAAAGACGTGAAATTTTGATTCCCTAATTGTATTTAGTGACTAAATGAGTGTATTTTGCTAATATAGATCAAGAATTGCCAAATCAGAACCTAGACTGGGGGAAAGCCAAGCAAATCGACTAAACCGACTAGTCGTTTGTATTTTGTAATCCAAGGTAAGTTGTATGTAAATAATACAACTACATTGCTACTATATGTGTTTGAATTTTCATTGAATTGATATAGCATGAATTGATCGATTGTGAATTGAGAATGCATAATGATAATTGTGATAGTAGAAATCCTGTCAAAATCCTAAGAAATAAACTGAATATTCATGCCGTGACATTTGGGTCACTTATGTGAGCTAATGTAAGACATGTCTGGGACATGCATCGACATTGAGACGAGTGTTAGTGTGAGACGAGTGTTAGTGTAAGACGTGTCTGGGACATGCATCGGCCTTGAGACGTAAGCTATGTAAGACATGTCTGGGACAGGCATCGGCTAAGAGTTGTGTCAGTGTAAGACCTTGTCTGGGATATGGCATTGACACGGATAGGCGAGAGCTAATGCAAGATCATGTCTGGGACATGGCATCGGCACTTTCCCTCATGTTCGAGGCTTAATGAATATCTGGTAGTGTTCTGAATGGTTTAACGGTGAAAGATATGATTTTGAGTCAATAAGGAAAGTATAATCGTGTTGTGAGTGGTACAGGTGCCAAGTTGTTATATATGAGATGTGAGCTCAATATGTATATGTGCTATGTAAATTGTATGGATATTGATGAGTAAGTAATGCTTATGCCCACTTTGTATTATGAGCTTATTGATGATTGATAAGTAGTTGTTGTATATTTTTCATATGCACCTTACTAAGCTTTTATGCTTACTCCCCTTTTCTTTCCATTTTCTTATAGTACCGCCCAACTTGCTCAAGGATCACTTGAAGTCAGAGATATCGATCACACTATCGACCAAAGCACTCAGTATAGTTGGATTTATATTTTTGAATATGGCATGTATAGGGCTTAAACTTTATTATTTTGTGACTTTGAGAATTGGCCAAATGTGTCGGCTTGGGTTGGAAACCTTTCATTTTGTATTAAGCCTTGAATGATGGCTAACATTCATTTTGAGTTATAAAATATGCATTTTCATGGTTGGATGAATGCCTTGGTTGATTTGGTTATATGAATTGTGTTTGTTCTGGTATTGGCTGGTATTTGTATGAAACTAGGCATTGTAAGGGTGGCAATGAGGCTTGGTAAATAGCCTTATATTGTCACACGGGTAGACACATGGGTGGGTGTCCAAACCGTGTGCCACCATGGGCCTGTGGTCCGGCCATGTGTCCTTTGGACGTAAAAGTTTCAAGTCAGTATGCATGGTATTAAACACACCGGCAAAGACAGCACCGTGTGCCTTGGCCGTGTGGCTTTTGGAGCATGCTGACGTCAGAAACAGAATGTCCATGTTTTTGGACACGGGCTAGGACACAGGCATTTCATGGCCGTGTGAGGGACACAAGCCATTGACACGGGCGTGTGTCTTGCCATGTGAGAACCCCTGTAGGTTTGAATTAGAAATTAATTCCACACGGGTATTGGACAGGGGCGTGTCCCTAGGTTCTTAGGCCGTGTGAGCCATACGGACCATAAGCACGACCATGTCAAGAGGGTCACATGGGCGTGTTGTCCTTCCACACGGGCGTGTGCCCTATTTTAAAGGAAAAATTTTCATAATTGGTTTAAGGACTCGGAATGGCCATGAATAGTTTCCATGATTGATTTGGGGCTCGTAGGCCCTTAATAAAAATTTTTAAAGCAGGAATTGAAAAGGTTTTAGTTTGGACCGAGTCTTGGTGACTTGAGATTGTTTGTGTGTATGATACCAAGTTAAGTGATGCCTTGTACTCCACCCCGGCGTGGGTTACGGGTATGGGGTGTTATATTTAGTGGTATCAGAGCTATAGTTTAGTCAATTATAGGACTAACCTAGCGAGTGTGCGAGTCTAGCCATACATGCCATAATTGTATATTGATAGTGTGATGATTCCTGACGGTTATAAATTATGTTTTTATATAGTAAATGGATCCTGGTAGAGTATTTGTTGGTATTTTAAAGATAAGAGAATTTGTAGTGCTCATTGAAAGAGCATGCAAGGTAGAGGAGCTGGTAAAGGAAAGAAGGAAAGCAGCTTTCGAGTCATGGGATTCAAAGAAAAGACAGACAGGGAAATCACAGCAATCCTCATCCAAGAGATCAAGGGAATTTACTACCGGATCGAATGCTTCGGGGGGATATTTGAATAGAAACAAGAGCCAGCGGAACACGGCATCTAGAGCCCAGACCACTTCAGTCGCGAGTGTCGATAGTGCTCGGCCAAATAGGCTGGAGTGTTTGCAACGTGGAAGCTATCACTTCAGCGAGTGCCGAGGAAACGAAAAGGGCTGTTTCAAGTGTGGGTCACTAGACCACTTTATTCGTGACTGTCTTGAGGTGGAAGAGAGAGAAAGGAAGCAAGAAGTGAAGGCAAGTAGTGCACCGTTGAGGGGTAACCACAAAAGAACCCTAGGAGTGGGGCTAGCAGTAGCGCACGACAAGAGATACCGCAGTGAGGTCTGAGGGTAGAGCGCCTGTAAGGACTTATGTTATACGAGCCCAAGAAGAGGCAGAGTCTCTCGATGTGATCACGAGTACCTTTTCTATCTATGACATATCTGTTATTGCTTTAATTGACTCGGGATCTACCCACTCTTATATTTGTATGGAATTGATACCTTGTATGAGCATGATAGTAGAGTCCACTGAGTTTGTGATAAAAGTGTCCAATTGTGACAGCCCAAAATTGACCCTAGTCGGGAAGTGGTTTCGGGACCACAAAACCGAGTCTTATAAATAATTAAAGATTATATTCTGTGTTTATGATGTGCGTAAATGCTTGTTGATAGTTCCATACTTTAATTTGGTCAGTGTATGTGGAATTTATTAGTAGGGACTTATGTGAGACAATTTAGAAATATGCTAGGCAAGTGTTCAAGTGGCCCATTAATATATGTGGGAAAGTGTTTGTCCTTGCATGTCAAATTAGCCAAATTAAAGCATAGTGGCTGGCCATGCTATGGGTGGAAACATGTCACCAACATGTTATGCTAGTGATGTATGCTAAGAAAAATAAAATAAAGAGCATGATAATTAAACAATGAAAAGGAAGGGTGATGAAAAAAAAATGGTCTCATCCATACCCCCCCTTGTTGCCGTGAGTTGAGGAAAGAAAACAAAAAAAATGTGTTCATTCTTGAACACCTTTGGCCGAATAGAGGAAAGAAAGGAAGGGGAAGAGCTTGAGAAAATCGGCTATGGTGGTTTGCTAGACTAAGGTATGTTTGATGTTGTTCTTGAGATGCATGCATGTTTTAGTAGTTGACTTGAGTTCTAAAAACCCATGGTTCAATTTTGTGGATTGATGATGATTTTGTGTTTTGCCATTGATGAGTGCTTGAGCTTTTTGATAGTTGTTGATGAAAAGTGAAAGATATGTTAAAGATTAATATGTTAAATTAAGGCTTGGTAAGCTAGCTATTAAGGTGAAATGCTAATGTTAGTATTTGATTTGGTAATAATCTGTTTGGGGACAGCAGCAGTAAGGTAATTTTGGAAAATCGCCATAATTTGTAGGAGTTGAATTAGAAGCTGAGTGAATTATGCCATTAAAGCTTGAAGAGTCTATTTTCTTACAAAAGAAACTATAAAAACAAAAGAGTTACCGATCTTGAGATATTTGAAGTATTGTGGGGCTGAGTCAAAATGACTACTTGATTCCCTGTTCTGTTTTTAGGAAATCATTATAAATTGTACAAAAATGATTATAAGATAAAATTTATATGCTTAGACTCCTTAATGAGTCTAGTTTCAAATGAGATCAAATACAACACATTTTGAATTCTGTAAAATGAGAAATTTGATTCGTAGTGAAGAGTGGTCAGAATAGTCAAACAGTGAAACAGGGGAAACTTTAAGAAAAATCTGGTATTGATTGGCCAAGCCAAAACTTCTGAAAATTTTATGAATGAAAGATATACGAGTCTATATTCAGGGAAAATTAACGGCTAGTGATTTGGAGTTTTGTAGCTCCAGTTATAAACAATTTAGCGACTACTGCTCGGGAAAACAGCTCGTAGTGAATATGTGATTTTGTTGTAAACATTAATGAAAATTTGCCAATGAGTTATTTATTGACTATTATAAAGCTTACTATAATCTATGTGTGTGAAGGTCAAATCAATATATATATTATTCTAAAAGTAATACTTGAATAGTCGATTAATGACTATTTGAAATTTTGTTGAACTTAAGCTCAAGAGCAAAAGGGAACTAGATCCGATAAAGGCAAAGAAAAGATCACTGAGTAGTCGAGTTGGAACCGTCTTACCCAACACAAGGTAAGTCATTAAGCATGTAGTTGGTATTATTTCAAATGGTCATAATGTTTATGTATTGATGCTGAATGGAATGAATAAATATACATATATATATGCATGTACGTATGTGATGATGAAATTGTTGAATGAAAAGAAAAGAGGTAAGATGTACTGAGTTGTTGATCTCGGCACTAAACGTGCGGGTATAACCATTTATGACCATGAGATTGGCGCTAAGTGCGCGGGATTAAATTGTACAGCACTAAGTGTGCGATTTGACTATGTTGCACTAAGTGTGCGAAATGAATATGATGCACTAAGTGTGCGAATTGACCATGCGGCACTAAGTGTGCGAGTTTGACTATGTAGCACTAAGTGTGCGATTTGATTACGTAGCACTAAGTGTGCGAGTTGATTATATAGCACTGAGTGTGCGGACTCAATATGCATTCGTGAATCATTATGGACACTATGTGTGCGACACTATTGAGTCGATCGCGGACAGCGGATCGGGTAAGTGTCTTGAGTACATGGCTAATAGGTGCTATGCTTATACTTGGTGTTGAGCTCGGTAAGTTTGAACCTATGTGACAACTATACTTGAAGTCACGTACATAAAATTTATCGTAGGATGGGTGAAAGGCCGTTTAGTCGTTTGATGGTAACGAAAATAAATTGATTTATGAAAATGCTTCAATGTCCTATTGATGAGTATATGGAATGTGAATGCATGAATTGATATGAAATTGAATCGATAGGTTGGAGGAACTATGGTATGGTTCGGAATGGATGGAGTAATTAGCCTCGTTCCATTTTGTTTTCTCTTGTGATAATGTTATTGATGGATGGTAGTGCATAGCTTATGACTTACTGAGTTATAAACTCACTCGGTGTTTCCTTGTCACCTATTCTAGGTTTCTTGGACACATCTCTTTTTGCGTGATCGGGCCGTCATCGAAGTCATCACACCGGATAGCAAGTTTTGGTACTTTCTTCTTAGTTGGCTTAGAAGAACATTTTGGCATGTATAAGCTATTACGTTGTGTTTGAACTTTGGCATGTAAACTTTAAGCCATGCGAAAATGGCACGAATGTTCGATTGAGTTGGATCAAGGGTAGGCATGAAATGGACCTAGTTACTTTCGTAACAGATGCTGGCAGCAGCAGTGTCATGAGATTTAAAAATCACTAAAAATAGTAGGAGTGGAATTAATTGATGAATAAATTATGTAATCGAAGCTCGATGAGTCTGTTTTCATGAGGAAGTAACGAAAAGATCATATGGGCAGTATATTAAGAGATAATCAGATTTTTGTGGGACAGGGCCAGAACGGTTTCTGGATTCCCTGCTCCGACTTTGGAAATTCATTATAAATTAACCAGAGATAATTAGGGGTCGTACCATATATGTATAGATTCCTCTCTGAGTCTAGTTTTCATAGAAACAAACGGCATCAGTATTGAAGCCTTGTGCAGGGAGATATCCAAGTCGTAATGGGAAAAGGTCAGTGTAGTCGACCCCTGCAACATGGGAGACTTTGACTAATAAACTGTACTAATTCACCCGACCAAAAATTCTAGAAAAAAATACATAGATGGGCACATGAGTCTAGTTTCTGGGAAAAATTACGAAACTGATTTTGAAGTTACGAAACTCAAGATATGATTTTTAAAACGACTAGTACACAGATTGGGCAGTGTCTGGAAAATAAATTTTATAAGGGGTTAAAGTCAATTAACCCCTCGTGTTCGACTCCGGTGTCGGTTTCGGGTTCGGGGTGTTACATTTGATTGGTATCAGAGCTATGGTTTAGTCGGTTCTAGGACTACCATAGCACGTATGAGTCTAGCTATACATGCCTTAATGTTAATGTTTAAAAGGGTGATGACTTCTGACGGTTGAAATGTTTTTGTTTTGATTAGTAAATGGATCCCGGTGTAGAAAGAACCCTAGCGGATGATGTTGAGAGCGTAGCAGCTGCTCCTGCACAAGGGACGCCGCCTGTTGAACCTCAGTCATCTGCGAATAATCAAGGTGAGGGGGCTAAACAAGCCTTCTTTACCATGATGAATGAGTGGGTCGCGCAATATGCCCGAACCAACCCGGCTGTCCAACAATTCCCAAATTTGAATAATCCACCCCAAGAGCCTGTAATGCCATCAGTCGCTGATCCTGTGAGGCTGAGTAAGCCACCTGTAGACTTGATTAGGAAGCGTGGGGCCGAGGAGTTCAAGGCCATAGTAACTGATGATGCCGAAAGGGCCGAGCTCTGGCTTGATAACACCATTCGGGTGTTCGATGAATTGTCATGCACACCTGACGAATGTCTAAAATGTGCTGTATCTTTGTTGCGAGACTCAGCCTACTATTGGTGGAGGACCTTGATTTCCATAGTCCCGAACGAGCGAGTAACTTGGGACTTCTTTCAAACGGAATTCCGAAAGAAATTTATTAGCCAACGGTTCATTGATCAGAAGCGTAAGGAGTTCTTGGAACTCAAGCAAGGCCGTATGACTGTATCTGAATACGAACATGAATTCGTAAGACTCAGTAGGTATGCCCGGGAGTGCGTAGCTGATGAGGTTGCTATGTGCAAAAGATTCGAGGAAGGATTGAATGAAGATTTAAAGCTACTAATGGGTATTTTGGAAATAAAAGAATTCGTAACGCTAGTCGAACGAGCCTGCAAGGCGGAAGAACTTGGAAAGGAGAAGAGGAAGGCTGAATTTGAAGCTAGAGATTATCGTAAAAGATCGACGGGTAAAGCTCCATTCTCAGCTGTAAAGAAGTTCAGGGAGGACATTAATAAGTCGAGGGCGACTGCGGGAATTTCCATCAGGGCAAGACCATCGATGGGCTCCCGAGCTACTTCGGTAGCTAGTGTGGGCAATAATCGTCACGAGAAACCTGAATGTCCCCAATGTGGAAGGCGACACCTAGGTGAATGTTGGGGCAAGTCTACTAGCAGGGCCTGTTACGGATGCGGTTCGAAGGACCACTTCATTAGAGATTGCACGGAGCTGGATGAGAAGAATAAGATTCAAGGTGCAAGACCTAGTGGAGTGACATCTAGAGGTAGACCACCGAGAATTTTAGGAGGCAGGGGTGGTAGTCAGAGTGGGGCCTCTGATACGGCCGATCGAGCCGAGAACCGTACTCCTGCTAGAGCATATGCCATTCGCGCACGAGAGGAGGCATCCTCCCCCGACGTCATCACTGGTACCTTCACTCTCTTTGATACTAATGTGATTGCATTGATTGACCCTGGTTCTACTCATTCATATGTATGCGAAACCTTAGCAACCAGTAAGACTCTACCTGTTGAGTCTACTGAGCTCATAATTCGAGTATCAAACCCTTTGGGTCAATGCGTACTTGTTGATAAAGTGTGTAAGAGATGCCCTCTAATAATCCGAGAATCCTGTTTTCCGGCCGATTTGATGCTTTTGCCGTTCGACGAGTTTGATGTTATTCTTGGTTTGGATTGGTTAACCGCGCATGATGCGGTTGTGAATTGCAAAAGCAAGACTATCGATTCGAGGTGCGCAAATAACGAAATAATCCGAGTTGAGTCTGCGGACTTAAGGGGGTTGCCAGCTGTAATATCAGCAATGTTGGCCCAGAAATATGTAAGGAAAGGGTGCGAAGCATACCTCGCGTATGTACTTGATGACAAGGAGTTAGAAAAGAAACCCGAATCGGTGCCGGTGGTTTGTGAATACCCGGATGTTTTTCCTGAAGAGTTACCGGGTTTGCCACCTGTTCGGGAGGTAGAGTTTGGTATTGAGCTTGTACTTGGAACTACGCCAATTTCGATCGCTCCGTATCGTATGGCACTAACCGAGTTAAAAGAGTTGAAAGCTCAGTTGCAAGAATTGACGGATAGAGGTTTCGCTCGACCGAGTTTCTCACCTTGGGGTGCACCAGTATTGTTCGTGAAAAAGAAGGACGGAACCATGAGGTTGTGCATTGACTATCGTCAACTGAATAAAGTGACGATAAAGAATAAGTATCCGTTACCGCGTATTGATGATCTGTTCGATCAATTAAAGGGGCATCGGTGTTTTCAAAGATAGATTTGAGATCGGGTTATTATCAATTGCGGATTCGAGATTCGGACGTACCCAAAACTGCTTTCAGAACGAGGTACGGTCACTACGAGTTCTTAGTGATGCCGTTCGGGCTCACTAATGCCCCTGCGGTGTTTATGGATTTGATGAATCGGATCTTCAGGCCGTATTTGGATCGGTTCGTAGTTGTGTTTATTGATGACATCTTGGTCTACTCAAGAGATGAGACCGAACATGCTGAGCATCTGAGGCAAGTGTTGCAAATTTTGCGGGATAAGCAGTTATATGCTAAGTTCAGTACGTGTGAGTTCTGGTTAAGAGAGGTTAGCTTCTTGGGTCATGTGGTATCCGCATCGGGTATTCGAGTTGACCCGAGCAAAATTTCAGCCATACTTAACTAGAAGCCTCCGAGAAATGTTACCGAAGTCCGGAGCTTTCTAGGGCTCGCCGGTTATTACCGACGATTTGTCAAAGGTTTCTCGATGATAGCCACACCAATGACGAAGCTACTTCAAAAGGATGTTAAGTTCGAATGGACGGAGAAATGTCAGAAAAGCTTCGATCAACTGAAAACTCATTTGACTGAAGCTCCAATTTTGGTGCAACCCGAATCGGGTAAAGAGTTTGTCATTTATAGTGACGCATCCCTACCTGGGTTGGGTTGCGTATTGATGCAAGAAGGTCGAGTTGTGGCCTATGCGTCAAGACAATTGAAGCCACACGAGAGAAATTATCCGACCCATGATCTCGAACTAGCCGCCATTGTGTTTGCATTGAAAATATGGCGACATTATTTGTTTGGTGAGAAGTGCCATGTGTTTTCAGATCACAAAAGTCTCAAATATTTGATGACTCAACGAGACTTGAATCTGCGACAAAGACGTTGGCTTGAGTTGTTGAAAGATTACGAGCTTGTCATTGATTACCACCCGGGAAAGGCTAATGTGGTTGCGGACGCCTTAAGCCGGAAATCACTGTTTGCTTTGCGAGCGATGAATGTACACTTGTCTGTTCTACCTGACAATGTGTTAGTAGCTGAATTAAAAGCCAAACCATTATTGACTCATCAAATTCTTGAAGCTCAGGAAGTCGATGATGAATTGGTTGCAAAACGAGCTGAGTGTGTTCCGAACAAGGAATCGGAGTTTCAGATTGATGATGATGGTTGTTTGAGGTTTAGAAGTCGTTTGTGTGTTCCAAGGAATTCGGAACTCATTCCGATGATTCTGAACGAAGCCCATTGTAGTTGAATGTCAATTCACCCGGGGAGCACGAAAATGTACAACGACTTGAAACGTTGGTTTTGGTGGCATGGTATGAAACGAGACATCTCCGACTTTGTTTCGAGATGTTTAATATGTCAACAAGTGAAAGCGGAACATCAAGTGCCTTCAGGGTTACTTCAGCCGATCATGATACCCGAGTGGAAATGGGACCGAGTCACAATGGACTTTGTGTCCGGACTGCCATTGTCCGCAAGTAAGAAGGATGCGATTTGGGTTGTTGTTGATAGGCTGACTAAGTCGGCTCACTTTATCCCCGTGCGTACGGATTTTTCATTGGATAAACTAGCCGAATTGTATGTTTCTCAGATTGTGAGATTACATGGAGTACCTATTTCTATCGTGTCGGATAGAGATCCGAGATTCACCTCGCAATTTTGGAAGAAATTGCAAGAAGCTTTGGGTACCAAGCTGCATTTTAGCACCGCTTTTCATCCCCAAACCGATGGTCAATCCGAGCGGATAATTCAGATACTCGAGGATATGCTGAGATGCTACATCCTTGAGTTTAGTGGTTCATGGGAACGGTATGTACCTTTGATTGAATTCGCTTACAACAATAGTTTTCAATCAAGTATTAAGATGGCACCTTACGAGGCTTTGTACGGTCGTAAATGCCGTACACCATTGTTTTGGACCGAGCTCGGTGAAAGTAAAATTTTCGGAGTTAATTTGATTAAAGATGCCGAACAGAAAGTAAAGGTAATCCGTGAAAGTCTGAAAGCAGCCACAGATCGTCAGAAATCGTATGCGGATTTGAAACGAAAAGACATTGAATATCAGGTGGGAGATAAAGTGTTTCTTAAAGTTTCGCCTTGGAAAAAGGTACTTAGGTTTGGCCGTAAGGGCAAGTTGAGCCCGAGATTCATTGGGCCGTACGAAATCTCCGAACGAGTGGGGCCAGTTGCGTATAGATTGATTTTTCCCCCTGAGCTTGAAAAGATCCATGATGTCTTTCATGTTTTGATGCTTCGACGCTATAGATCTGATCCATCGCACATAATTAGCCCATCAGAGGTTGAAATTCAAGCCGATATGAGTTATGAAGAAGAACCGATGCGTATCCTAGCTCGTGAAGTGAAGGAGTTACGAAACAAAAGAGTTCCGCTAGTAAAGGTGTTATGGCTCAAACACGGGATCGAGGAAGCTACTTGGGAAACCGAGAGCTCGATGAAAGAATGATATCCAAACCTATTTACCGGTAAGATTTTCGGGGATGAAAATTTCTTAAGTGGGGGAGAGTTGTGACAGCCCAAAATTGACCCTAGTCGGGAAGTGGTTTCGGGACCACAAAACCGAGTCTTATAAATAATTAAAGATTATATTCTGTGTTTATGATGTGCGTAAATGCTTGTGTGATAGTTCCATACTTTAATTTGGTCAGTGTATGTGGAATTTATTAGTCGGGACTTATGTGAGACAATTTAGAAATATGCTAGGCAAGTGTTCAAGTGGCCCATTAATATATGTGGGAAAGTGTTTGTCCTTGCATGTCAAATTAGCCAAATTAAAGCATAGTGGCTGGCCATGCTATGGGTGGAAACATGTCACCAACATGTTATGCTAGTGATGTATGCTAAGAAAAATAAAATAAAGAGCATGGTAATTAAACAATGAAAAGGAAGGGTGATGAAAAAAAAATGGTCTCATCCATACCCCCCTTGTTGCCGTGAGTTGAGGAAAGAAAACAAAAAAAAATGTGTTCATTCTTGAACACCTTTGGCCGAATAGAGGAAAGAAAGGAAGGGGAAGAGCTTGAGAAAATCGGCTATGGTGGTTTGCTAGACTAAGGTATGTTTGATGTTGTTCTTGAGATGCATGCATGTTTTAGTAGTTGATTTGAGTTCTAAAAACCCATGGTTCAATTTTGTGGATTGATGATGATTTTGTGTTTTGCCATTGATGAGTGCTTGAGCTTTTTGATAGTTGTTGATGAAAAGTGAAAGATATGTTAAAGATTAATATGTTAAATTAAGGCTTGGTAAGCTAGCTATTAAGGTGAAATGCTAATGTTAGTATTTGATTTGGTAATAATCTGTTTGGGGACAGCAGCAGTAAGGTGATTTTGGAAAATCGCCATAATTTGTAGGAGTTGAATTAGAAGCTGAGTGAATTATTCCATTAAAGCTTGAAGAGTCTATTTTCTTACAAAAGAAACTATAAAAACAAAAGAGTTACCGATCTTGAGATATTTGAAGTATTGTAGGGCTGAGTCAAAATGACTACTAGATTCCCTGTTCTGTTTTTAGGAAATCATTATAAATTGTACAAAAATGATTATAAGATAAAATTTATATGCTTAGACTCCTTAATGAGTCTAGTTTCAAATGAGATCAAACACAACACATTTTGAATTCTGTAAAATGAGAAATTTGATTCATAGTGAAGAGTGGTCAGAATAGTCAAACAGTGAAACAGGGGAAACTTTAAGAAAAATCTGGTATTGATTGGCCAAGCCAAAAATTCTGAAAATTTTATGGATGGAAGATATACGAGTCTATATTCAGGGAAAATTAACGGCTAGTGATTTGGAGTTTTTTAGCTCCAGTTATAAACAATTTAGCGACTACTGCTCGGGAAAACAGCTCATAGTGAATATGTGATTTTGTTGTAAACATTAATGAAAATTTGCCAATGAGTTATTTATTGACTATTATAAAGCTTACTATAATCTATGTGTGTGAAGGTCAAATCAATATATATATTATTCTGAAAGTAATACTTGAATAGTCGATTAACGACTATTTTAAATTTGTTGAACTTAAGCTCAAGATCAAAAGGGAACTAGATCCGATAAAGGCAAAGAAAAGATCACTGAGTAGTCGAGTTGGAACCGTCTTACCCAACACAAGGTAAGTCATTAAGCATGTAGTTGGTATTATTTCAAATGGTCATAATGTTTATGTATTGATACTGAATGGAATGAATAAATATACATATATATATATGCATGTACGTATGTGATGATGAAATTGTTGAATGAAAAGAAAAGAGGTAAGATGTACTGAGTTGTTGATCTCGGCACTAAACGTGCGGGTATAACCATTTATGACCATGAGATTTGCGCTAAGTGCGCGGGATTAAATTGTACAGCACTAAGTGTGCGATTTGACTATGTTGCACTAAGTGTGCGAAATGAATATGATGCACTAAGTGTGCGAATTGACCATGCAGCACTAAGTGTGCGAGTTTGACTATGTAGCACTAAGTGTGCGATTTGATTACGTAGCACTAAGTGTGCGAGTTGATTATATAGCACTGAGTGTGCGGACTCAATATGCATTCGTGAATCATTATGGACACTATGTGTGCGACACTATTGAGTCGATCGCGGACAGCGGATCGGGTAAGTGTCTTGAGTACATGGCTAATAGGTGCTATGCTTATACTTGGTGTTGAGCTCGGTAAGTTTGAACCTATGTGACAACTATACTTGAAGTCACGTACATAAAATTTATCGTAGGATGGGTGAAAGGCCGTTTAGTCGTTTGATGGTAACGAAAATAAATTGATTTATGAAAATGCTTCAATGTCCTATTGATGAGTATATGGAATGTGAATGCATGAATTGATATGAAATTGAATCGATAGGTTGGAGGAACTATGGTATGGTTCGGAATGGATGGAGTAATTAGCCTCGTTCCATTTTGTTTTCTCTTGTGATAATGTTATTGATGGATGGTAGTGCATAGCTTATGACTTACTGAGTTATAAACTCACTCGGTGTTTCCTTGTCACCTATTCTAGGTTTCTTGGACACATCTCTTTTTGCGTGATCGGGCCGTCATCGAAGTCATCACACCGGATAGCAAGTTTTGGTACTTTCTTCTTAGTTGGCTTAGAAGAACATTTTGGCATGTATAAGCTATTACGTTGTGTTTGAACTTTGGCATGTAAACTTTAAGCCATACGAAAATGGCACGAATGTTCGATTGAGTTGGATCAAGGGTAGGCATGAAATGGACCTAGTTACTTTCGTAACAGATGCTGGCAGCAGCAGTGTCATGAGATTGAAAAATCACTAAAAATAGTAGGAGTGGAATTAATTGATGAATAAATTATGTAATCGAAGCTCGATGAGTCTGTTTTCATGAGGAAGTAACGAAAAGATCATATGGGCAGTATATTAAGAGATAATCAGATTTTTGTGGGACAGGGCCAGAACGGTTTCTGGATTCCCTGCTCCGACTTTGGAAATTCATTATAAATTAACCAGAGATAATTAGGGGTCGTACCATATATGTATAGATTCCTCTCTGAGTCTAGTTTTCATAGAAACAAACGGCATCAGTATTGAAGCCCCATGCAGGGAGATATCCAAGTCGTAATGGACAAAGGTCAGTGTAGTCGACCCCTGCAACATGGGAGACTTTGACTAATAAACTGTACTAATTCGCCCGACCAAAAATTCTAGAAAAAAATACATAGATGGGCACATGAGTCTAGTTTCTGGGAAAAATTACGAAACTGATTTTCGAGTTACGAAACTCAAGATATGATTTTTAAAACGACTAGTACACAGATTGGGCAGTGTCTGGAAAATAAATTTTATAAGGGGTTAAAGTCAGTTAACACCTCGTGTTCGACTCCGGTGTCGGTTTCGGGTTCGGGGTGTTACACCAATCCTTTAGGCAAACATGTATTAGTGGACCAAGTGTGTAGAAATTGTCCTTTGACAATTAAAGGTCATTGTTTTCTGGCTAACTTGATGTTTTTTCCGTTTAATGAGTTTGATGTAATCCTTGGGGTGACTGCTCATAGTGTTGTAATGGATTGTGGGAAAAAGATAATTGAGTTGAATTGTGGAGATGAGAATGTTCTTCAAGTTGGATTAGTTAAGAAAGATAGATTGCCTGTAATAATATCGTCTTTGATTGCCGAGAAATATTTGAGAATAAGATATGAGGCTTATTTAGCTTTTGTGTTGATTACTTAAGTGTTTGAGTTGAGGATTGAATCAGTGCCGGTAGTTTTTGAGTTTACAAATGTGTTTCTGGAAGAATTAGCCAGATTACCTCCAGTGAGAGAAGTTGAGTTTGGAATCGAGTTGGTCCCTGGGACAACACCGATCTCGATTGCTCCGTATAGGATGGCTCCAACGGAGTTGAAAGAGTTGAAAGCACAGTTGCAAGAGCTAACGAACAAGGGTTTTTGTGAGACCGAGCTTTTCTCTGTGGGGTGCTCCGGTACTCTTCATTAAAAAGAAAGATGGGTCGATGAGATTATGTATCGACTATAGACAACTCAACAAAGTAATAGTGAAGAACAAGTATCCTTTGCCAAGGATCGATGATTTGTTTTATCAGTTGAAGGGAGCCACCGTGTTTTCTAAAATTGATCTGAGGTCTGGCTATTATCAGCTAAGGGTTAAAGAGCAAGATGTGTCAAAGACTACGTTTCAGACAAGATACGGGCATTATGAGTTCCTCATCATGCCTTTTGGTTTGACTAATACCCCGGCCGTGTTTATGGATTTGATGAATCGCATTTTCTGACAGTATCTAGATAAGTTTGTCGTCGTCTTTATCGATGACATATTGAATTATTCGCGTGATGAGAGCGAGCATGCGGTGCATTTAAGAGTTGTGTTGCAAACCTTGAGAGACAACAGTTATACGCCAAGTTTAGTATGAGTGAATTTTGGCTTAAAGAGGTCGGATTCCTAGGACGCATTGTGTCGGGTGAAGGGATCCGAGTTGAACCAAGTAAGATCTCGACTATTGTTGTGTGGAAACTACCAAGGAATGTGATAGAGGTCCAAAGCTTTTTGGTTTTGGCCGGATACTATAGACGGTTTGTAAACGGATTCTCTATGATAGATACCCTGATGAAGAGACTGTTGCAGAAAGATGTTAAGTTCGACTGGAATGAAAAGTGCTAGTAGAGTTTTGAGAAATTAAAGGCTTTGTTGACTGAAGCCCTGGTTTTAGTGCAATCAAATTCGGACAAGGAATTTGTGATATATAGCGACGCCTCCCTGAATGGTTTTGGGATTCGTGCTTATGCAAGAATGTAAAGTCATAGCTTACACTTCAAGGCAATTAAAGCGACATGAGAAGAACTACCCGACGCACGATTTAGTGTTGGCTGCCATTGTGTTCACGCTGAAAATTTGGAGACACCATTTGTATGACGATAAATGTCGAGTATTCACCGACCATAAGAGTTTAAACTGCATGATGACTCAAAAGGAGTTGAATTTGTGGCAACGTTGATGGTTAGAGCTATTAAAGGATTACGAGTTGGTAATAGATTACCATCCGGGAAAGGCAAACGTCGTCACCGATGCATTGACTATAAAATCACTATTTTACGTTGAGAGAAATGAATGCCAATTTGGCTTTCTCTAATGATGATTCGGTTCTAGTAGAGTTGAGAGCTAGTCTGACATTTCTATAAGAGATCCGTCAAGCTTAGAAAGGGGATAATAAGCTGCAAGCTAAGATGACTCAGTGTGAAACGAAAAATGAATCTGAATTTCGTATTGGTACCGATGGATGTTTAATGTTCAAAGACAGAGTTTGTGTACCCAAGGACGATGAGCTTATTTAGGAGATTCTGAAAGTGGCACATAATGGTTATTTGTTCGTCCACCCGGGCAGTGTGAAACCTTAAGAAAATGTATTGGTGGTCGGGTATGAAAAGAGACATTTTAGAGTTTGTATCTAAGTGCCTAGTGTGTCAAAAAGTGAAGGTTGAACATCAAGTACCTTCAGGCCCACTTCAGCCTATCATGGTCCCTGAATGGAAGTGGGATCGGATCACCATGGACTTTGTGACGGGTTTGCCAATAACCTCGAAAAGAAAGATACAGTATGGGTTATTGTGGATAGACTAACAAAGTCGGCACATTTCACACCAGTGTGTACCGACTACTCCCTCGAGAAATTGGCCAACTTGTATGTTTTCGAGATTGTGAGACTTCATAGAGTGCCGTTATCGATTATCTCAGACCGAGACTCGAGGTTTACCTTGAGGTTTTGGAAGAAGTTACAAGAGGCATTGGGAACCAAGTTGAGTTTTAGCACGGCATTTCATTCGTAAACCGATATACAATTAGAAAAAGTGATTCTGATTTTAGAGGACATGTTATGGTGTTGTGTTCTCAAGTTTCAGGGAAGTTGGGATAGATACTTGCCATTTGTTGAATTCGCCTACAACAACAGTTATCAGGAAAGTCTAAAAATGGCGCCTTATAAGGCTTTTTATGGGTGAAAGTGTCGAACACCCTTATATTGGATTGAGCTCAGAGAGAGTCAGATTCACGGGGTCGATTTAGTCAAAGAGGCTGAAGAGAAAGTTAAAGTGATTCGTGACTACTTGAAGGCCACCTAAGATAGGCAAAGATCTTATGCAGATTTGAAACGAAAGGAAATTGAGTTTCAAGTCAGTGATAAGGTATTTTGAAAGTTTCCCCGTGGAGGAAAGTCCTCAAATTTGGTAGAAGAGGCAAGTTAAGCCCCCGTTTCATAGGACCTTATGAGGTTGTTGAGAGAGTAGGGCTTGTTGCCTATCGATTGGCCTTGGCGTCAAAATTGGAAAAGATTCACGACGTGTTTCATGTATCTATGTTACGTCGATATAGATTAGAACCTTTGCATGTGATTGCACTGACAGAGGTTGAGATTCATCTAGACATGACTTATAGCGAGAAGCCAATCAAGATTTTGGCTCGGGAAGTCAAACAATTAAGGAATAAGAGTATAGCACTTGTGAAGGTTTTGTGGCATAGACATGGGGTCGAGGAAGCCATATGGGAACCCGAGGAGACTACGAGAGATCAGTACCCGAACTTATTCACCAGTAAGATTTTCGGGGACGAAAATCCTTAAATGGGAGAAATGTAACAGCCTGATTTAGGGCCTAGTCAGAATAGTGGTGTGACAGTCCTAAGTAGACCCTAGTCGAAAAGTGGTTTCGGGACCACGAAACCGAGTTTTATAAATAATTGAAAGTTATATTCTATGTTCATGATGTGAGTAAATGCATGTGTAAAAAAATTTCAAGCATTAATTTTGCCATTTGTATGTGAAATTTTGAAACGGGACTTATGTGAAACATTGGTAAAATAGGTTAGGTAAATATATAAAGTGATCTAATAGAGCATGTATTCAAAAATGTGGGCTTGCATGTCAAATTACCCACTTTTGAGATGGTGGCCGGTCATGATATGGTGTTATATATATAATATGTATTGTGATTTAAGATATTATATTACAAATGAATTAATAAAAGAAAAAAAAGAGATATTAGATAATAGTTAGTGAGAGGAGAAACAAAAGTTGGTTCATCCTTGTCCTCCATTGCCGTAGCCTAAAGGGAGGGAGAAGAAAGTTTGGTTGCTTTAATTTTTGGCTTAGAAGATGGCTAGAATGAGGTATGTATTGAATGATTCTTGAAAATCTATGCATGTTTGAGATGATTAGTTCAAACTCTACTTATCACATGGATTAAACTTAGAATTTTGAGGTTTGAGATTCGGTCAATAAGCTTGAAACTCATAGCAGTTTGTTTTGGTAAGCTTGGTATCGAATGATAGATGTGTTTTGGTTTTGGTTTGATAATGATGTTAATGATGGTGATTTTCGGTCATGTATTAACTTAAATTGTAAGTATGATTTATGGTATAATTTGTGTGATGGAATGGTCTTGAGATTTGGCTTGATTAAATGGGTAAAATGCTAAGTGTATTAAAGATGATGTAATGGTTATTTCGGTTTATGTGAAGTAAATATAGATGATGGTTATAAGCTATTTTATGATTTGATAATGGTGATTAAATCTTGTAGTTAAGTGTTTAGATATATATATTAATAATGAATTTAGTTGTACTTGCTATGTGAGAAATATGCAATGCTCTAGGTATTTGATTATTAGATATGGTTATTCTAAGTTGATTTGTAATGGTATGATTGCATTGATGAATTGGTTTGGAAATGGTGGATAATATGTACATGAATATTAGGATAGGGCTTTAAGTTCATATTGATAAGTATGCAATATAGGTATTTGGTATGTATATATATTGTTGATGTCGTATGCATTGGTCATTTTTTTTTTATGATTTGTAATGGTAAAAATAAATTTGTATCACTTTGTGTTATTTATATAAGTGGCTATATGTTCGGCCATGGTAATTGGCTATCTAGGTTCCATTTACAATGGCAAGTAATGTGAATTCTTGTTTGTGCATGTGAATTAGGTATTAGTGAAATAAACATAAAAGTTAGTCATGGTATATTTCATAAACACATTATGCACTAAAGTTATACGATTATCAACTGTGACTATTAAAGAAGTAATGTTGAATAAGTAATGAAACAAATTCATTTGTTTTAATTAAGCTCATGAGCAAAGAGGATCTAAATCAGATAAGGGGAAAGAGAAAGCCGTCGAGTAGCCTATCCGCAGTTGCTCAAATAAATAAAGTAAGTTCTTAAGTAATTGAGTTTGATTCCTTTGTAAGTTTTAAGTTTTAAAACGGGATGAATATGAATTATGTATATACGTTAAGGTCAATGACTTTTCTAAATGACGGCATATATGATATTATGTTTTAAATATGTGAATGAGAACTTTACAGAGTAAATTGTATATATCTGCTAGGGACAGCAGCAGTAGCGTGTTTTTGAAAAATTACCATAAATTGTGGAAGTTGAGTTAAAGGCTGAATAAATTATGTAATTAAAGCTTGATGCGTCTAGTTTCATATAAAAGAAATCGTGTAAGTAAAGGGGTTGCCGATAATGAGATTTTCAAAGTTGTGTGAGACAGAGTCAGAATGGCTCCGAAATCCCCTGTTTAGTATTTGGAAAATCATTATAAATCGTAAAAAAATGATTATAAAATAAATTATATGTTTAGACTCCTTAATGAGTCTAGTTTTAAACAAAATAAACGAAAACATATTTTGAATTCTGTACAATGAGAAATTAAATTCTTAGTGAAGAGTAGTCAGAGTAGTCAAGCAGTAAAATAGGGGAAAATTTAAGAAAAATCTGGTATTGATTGGCCAAACCAAAAATTCTAAAAATTTTGTGGATAGAGGACATACGAGTCTATTTGCATGGAAAATTAACGGCACATAATTTGGAATTTCGTAGCCCCAGTTACAAATAATTTAACGACTGTTGCTCAGGAAAATAGCTTGTAGAGAAATTGTGGTTATGTTGTAAACATGGATAAAACTTGTTTTAGTTGCTCATAAGCTATTGATTAACCCATACGTGAATTCTAGATTGTGATCTTATAAAATGATATATGAGTGTTAGATGGATCTTTGATATTAAAATTTGTGAAATTGTAAGTTTATAAGTATTCGAATATGAAATGATAGTATGGCTTGAAATTGAATTATTCATTGGAAAATGATAGATGTAGATTCAGCCAAGACAAAGTGTATACATGAAAGTATATGTGGTATGTGAAGTATATTTGGATAATTGTGATGTGAATACATGAAAATTTATATTTTGATTTAGGATTTTATGTGATGAATGTGAATGTGTATATATGAGATAAGGCTGAATGGCAAATGTGATGAATGTGAACATGCATATATGTGATAAGGCCGAATGGCCAATGTGATGAATGCGAACATGCATATATGTGATAAGGCCGAATGGCCAATGTGATGAATGTGAACATGCATATATGTGATAAGGCAGAATGGCCAATGTGATGAACGTGGAAGTGTATATATGTGGTAAAGCCGAATGGCTAATGCGAAACGTGTATGAGATGGATATGTGGTAAAGCCAAATGGCTAATGTGAGATATGTATGAGATGTGTATATATATATATTGTGGCCAAATGACAAACGGCGGAAGGTGTGTTTTGTGACAACCCAAATTAGACCCTGGTCGGAATGTGGTTTCGAGACCACATTACCGAGCCAAAAATTTATTTTCGTGTTTTAATTGCATAAATTCTTGCGTGACAGTGAATGCATGAGAAATTAAATGCTTAATATTAGCATTAGGATTGTGAATTCATTCAAAAAGGACCTAGTTGACGAAGTTAGGGAAGATGATAGATGAATTATAAGGATCAATTAATAATAGGTTGAGGAAGCATGGTTTTGCATGTCAATTTTTCCATAAAATTTATGGTGGCCGGCCAAGGAGTGATAATGCTCCACTCATTCTAATTTAAAATGTTTCTTTGGTGAACAAATGATGGGATTAATAATAGAAAAGGGAACAAAAAAAAAGGTGTCATACTTGCCATCACCTAGCCGAAAAACCAAGAAAAAAGAAGGGGAGAAAGGAACTTGGGAGGGATTCGGCCATTGCTTGCCTAGGGAGAGTGTTTGATGTTGTGGCATGAAAAATGAGGGAGGTTGAATGCTTAATAAGGAGGGAAGAAGGAGTGTTCATATTTTCTTTCTTTTGCAATTGTTCTAACTAGAGGAAGAAGGGGAAACAAGATTCGGCCAAGGTGGTCCTTTAGACCAAGGTAAGTTTAATGTTGTCTTAGAGATGCATGCATGTTTTAAATAGCCCATGTTCAAACCTTGAACCTTGTTGATAACATGAGCAATCGGTCATGAGAAAGTGTTCAAGGAAAGGTTGTTGATGAAAGAAATTAATGTGTTAAGAGATTATATGAAACTTATTCATGTTTATATATGTTATATGCAACGAAAATGGTTGATGATTTTGGAGGTGATTAGCTTGGATCGGCCACGGTATATCCATAAACACGATCTATGCTTGTTATGTTACTCATGGTTAAAACAATTCGGCTAGGACATTCGGCCATGGATGGTTGTATTTCTTTGATGTTGTTTTTGATGCTTTAGGGCATTGAGGGTTGATTATAGATGAGGTGAGTTTCTTGATTTAAAATTTGATGGATGTTAAGCTAATTGGGCAACCAAAGGTTCAATATTTTTGTTATGAGGTCATATGTGCATTTCGGCCATGGTCTTTGCTTGAATATGAGATTTGTAATGTGATTTTCCTAAATTGTCTATGAATTTGGTTGTTGATTTCATGGTAATGGTATATTGAATCCATGAGAATTTAGTAAGGTTGCATTCGGCAACTTACTTGAAATTAAAAATCGATGTCTAAGCTTAGGTGATTTCGATGATGATATATGTGTATATACATAAGTATATTTAGTTGATTCGGCTTTGGTAGTTGCATGAGATTATTAGCCGAATATACTAACATACATATACATGTGAGATTGGATTGTAAATATTTAGCAAGGTGGTTAAACTAGTTAAATTATTGATATAGCTCAAGGAGCTAAAGGAGGTGAATCGAGCAAAGGCAAAGAAAAGGTTATCGAGTAGCCGAGTTGGAACCGTCTTACCCAACACGAGGTAAGTCATTAAGCATGTAGTGGGTAGTATTTCAAATGGTCATAATGTGTATGTATTGATGCTGATTGGAATGAATAAATATACATATATATATGCATGTACGTATGTGATGATGAAATTGTTGAATGAATGAAAAGAGGTAAGATGTACTGAGTTGTTGATCTCGGCACTAAACGTGCGGGATAACCATTTATGACCATGAGATGGGCGCTAAGTGTGCGGGATTAAATTGTACAGCACTAAGGGTGCGATTTGACTATGTTGCACTCAGTGTGCGAAATGAATATGATGCACTAAGTGTGCGAATTGACCATGCGGCACTAAGTGTGCGAGATGGACTATGTGGCACTAAGTGTGCGATTTGATTACGTGGCACTAAGTGTGCGAGTTGATTGTATAGCACTGAGTGTGCGGGCTCAATATACATTCGTGAATCATTATGGACACTATGTGTGCGACACTATTGAGTCGATCGCGGACGGCGGATCGGGTAAGTGTTTTGAGTACATGGCTATTATGTGCTATGCTTATACTTGGTGTTGAGCTCGGTAAGTTCGAACCTATGTGACAAATATACTTGAAGTCACGTACATAAAATTTATCGTAGGATGGGTGAAAGGCCGTATAGTCGTTTGGTTGTAACGAAAATAAATCGATTTATGAAATTGCTTCAATGTCCTATTGATGAGTATATAGAATGTGAATGCATGAATTGATATGAGATTGAATTGATAAGTTGGAGGAACTATGGTATGGTTCGGTATGGATGGAGTAAATTGTCTCGTTCCATTTTGTTTCCTATTGTGATAATGTTGTTGATAGATGGTAGTGCATTGCTTATGACTTACTGAGTTATAAACTCACTCGATGTTTCCTTGACACCCACTATAGGTTGCTTGGACTCATCTATTTTTGCGGGGTCGGGCCGTCGTTGAAGTCATCACACCGGATAGCAAGTTTTGGTACTTTCTTCTTAGTGTGTTTAGAAGATCATTTTGGCATGTATAAGCTAGTACGTTGTGTTTGAATTATGGCATGTAAACTTTAAGCCATGCGAAAATGGCACGAATGTTCGATTGAATTGGATCAAGGGTAGGCATGAAATGGACCTAGTTACTTTCGTAACAGATGCTGGCAGCAGCAGTGTCATGAGATTGAAAAATCACTAAAAATAGTAGGAGTGGAATTAATTGATGAATAAATTATGTAATCAAAGCTCGATGAGTCTGCTTTCATGAGGAAGTAACGAAAAGATCATATGGGCAGTATATTAAGAGATAATCAGATTTTAGTGGGACAGGGCCAGAACGGTTTCTGGATTCCCTGCTCCGACTTTGGAAATTCATTATAAATTAACCAGAGATAATTAGGGGTCGTACCATATATGTACAGATTCCTCTCTGAGTCTAGTTTTCATAGAAACAAACGGAAACAGTATTGAAGCCCCGTGCAGAGAGATATCCAAGTCGTAATGGGCAAAGGTCAGTGTAGTCGGCCCCTGCAACTTGGGGGACTTTGACTAATAAACTGTACTAATTGGCCCAACCAAAAATTCTAGAAAAAAATACATAGATGGGCACATGAGTCTAGTTTCTGGGAAAAATTACGAAACTGATTTTCGAGTTACGAAACTCAAGATATGATTTTTAAAACGACTAGTACACAGATTGGGCAGTGTCTGGAAAATAAATTTTGTAAGAGGTTAAAGCCAGTTAACACCTCGTGTTCGACCCCGATGTCGGTTTCGGGTTCGGGGTGTTACATTTTATTGGTATCAGAGCTATGGTTTAGTCGGTTCTAGGACTTCCATAGCACGTATGAGTCTAGCTATACATGCCATAATGTTAATGTTTAAAAGGGTGATGACTTCTGACGGTTGAAATGTTTTTGTCTTGATTAGTAAATGGATCCCGGTGAAGAAAGAACCCTAGCGGATGACGTTGAGAGCGTAGCGGCTGCTCCTGCACAAGGGACGCCGCCTGTTGAACCTCAGTCATCTGCGAATAATCAAGGTGAGGGGGCTAAACAAGCCTTCTTTACCATGATGAATGAGTGGGTCGCGCAATATGCCCGAGCCAACCCGGCTGTCCAACAATTCCCAAATTTGAATAACCCACCCCAAGAGCCTGTAAGGCCGTCAGTCGCTGATCCTGTGAGGCTGAGTAAGCTACCTGTAGACTTGATTAGGAAGCGTGGGGCCGAGGAGTTCAAGGCCATAGTAACTGATGATGCCGAAAGGGCCGAGTTCTGGCTTGATAACACCATTCGGGTGTTCGATGAATTGTCATGCACACCCGATGAATGTCTAAAATGTGTTGTATCTTTGTTGCGAGACTCAGCCTACTATTGGTGGAGGACCTTGATTTCCATAGTCCCGAACGAGCGAGTAACTTGGGACTTCTTTCAAACGGAATTCCGGAAGAAATTTATTAGCCAACGGTTCATTGACCAGAAGCGTAAGGAGTTCTTGGAACTCAAGCAAGGCCGTATGACTGTATCTGAATACGAACATGAATTCGTAAGACTTAGTAGGTATGCCCGGGAGTGCGTAGCTGATGAGGTTGCTATGTGCAAAAGATTTGAGGAAGGATTGAACGAAGATTTAAAGCTACTAATGGGTATTCTGGAAATAAAGGAATTCGTAACACTAGTCGAACGAGCCTGCAAGGCGGAGGAACTTGGAAAGGAGAAGAGGAAGGCTGAATTTGAAGCTAGAGATTATCGTAAAAGATCAACGGGTAAAGCTCCGTTCTCAGCTGTGAAGAAGTTCAGGGAGGACATTAATAAGTCGAGGGCGACTGCGGGAATTTCCATCAGGGCAAGACCATCGATGGGCTTCCGAGCTACTTCGGTAGCTAGTGTGGGCAATAATCGTCACGAGAAACCTGAATGTCCCCAATGTGGAAGACGACACCTAGGTGAATGTTGGGGCAAGTCTACTAACAGGGCCTGTTACGGATGCGGTTCGAAGGACCACTTCATTAGAGATTGCACGGAGTTGGATGAGAAGAATAAGATTCAAGGTGCAAGACCTAGTGGAGTGACATCTAGAGGTAGACCACCGAGAATTTTAGGAGGCAGGGGTGGTAGTCAGAGGGGGGCCTCTGATATGGCCGATCGCACCGAGAACCGTACTCCTGCTAGAGCGTATGCCATTCGCGCACGAGAGGAGGCATCCTCCCCCGACGTCATCACTGGTACCTTCACTCTCTTTGATACTAATGTGATTGCATTGATTGACCCTGGCTCTACTCATTCATATGTATGCGAAACCTTAGCATCCAGTAAGACTCTACCTGTTGAGTCTACTGAGCTAGTAATTCGAGTATCAAACCCTTTGGGTCAATGCGTACTTGTTGATAAAGTGTGTAAGAGATGCCCTCTAATAATCCGAGAATCCTGTTTTCCGGCTGATTTGATGCTTTTGCCGTTCGACGAGTTTGATGTTATTCTTGGTTTGGATTGGTTAACTGCGCATGATGCGGTTGTGAATTGCAAAAGCAAGACTATCGATTTGAGGTGCGCAAATAACGAGATAATCCGAGTTGAGTCTGCGGACTTAAGGGGGTTGCCAGCTGTAATATCAGCAATGTTGGCCCAGAAATATGTAAGGAAAGGGTGCAAAGCATACCTCGCGTATGTACTTGATGACAAGGAGTTAGAAAAGAAACCCGAATCGGTGCCGGTGGTCTGTGAATACCCGGATGTTTTTCCTGAAGAGTTACCGGGTTTGCCACCTGTTCGGGAGGTAGAGTTTGGTATTGAGCTTGTACCTGGAACTACGCCTATTTCGATCGCTCCGTATCGTATGGCACTAACCGAGTTAAAAGAGTTGAAAGCTCAGTTGCAAGAATTGACGGATAGAGGTTTCGCTCGACCGAGTTTCTCACCTTGGGGTGCACCAGTATTGTTCGTGAAAAGAAGGACGGAACCATGAGGTTGTGCATTGATTATCGTCAACTGAATAAAGTGACGATAAAGAATAAATACCCGTTGCCGCGTATTGATGATCTGTTCGATCAATTAAAGGGGGCATCGGTGTTTTCAAAGATAGATTTGAGATCGGGTTATTATCAGTTACGGATTCGAGATTCGAACGTACCCAAAACTGCTTTCAGAACGAGGTACGGTCACTACGAGTTCTTAGTGATGCCGTTTGGGCTCACTAATGCCCCTGCGGTGTTTATGGATCTGATGAATCGGATCTTCAGGCCGTATTTGGATCGGTTTGTAGTTGTGTTTATTGATGACATCTTGGTCTATTCAAGAGATGAGACCGAACATGCTGAGCATCTGAGGCAAGTATTGCAAATTTTGCGGGATAAGCAGTTATATGCTAAGTTCAGTAAGTGTGAGTTCTGGTTAAGAGAGGTTAGCTTCTTGGGTCATGTGGTATCCACATCGGGTATTCGAGTTGACCCGAGCAAAATTTCAGCCATACTTAACTGGAAGCCTCCGAGAAATGTTACCGAAGTCCGGAGCTTTCTAGGGCTCGCCGGTTATTACCGACGATTTGTCAAAGGATTCTCGATGATAGCCACACCAATGACGAAGCTACTTCAGAAGGATGTTAAGTTCGAATGGACGGAGAAATGTCAGAAAAGCTTCGATCAACTGAAAACTCATCTGACTGAAGCTCCAATTTTGGTGCAACCCGAATCGGGTAAAGAGTTTGTCGTTTATAGTGACGCATCCCTACTTGGGTTGGGTTGCGTATTGATGCAAGAAGGTCGAGTTGTGGCCTATGCGTCAAGACAATTGAAGCCACACGAGAGAAATTATCCGACCCATGATCTCGAACTAGCCGCCATTGTGTTTGCACTAAAAATATGGCGACATTATTTGTTTGGCGAGAAGTGCCATGTGTTTTCGGATCACAAAAGTCTCAAATATTTGATGACTCAACGAGACTTGAATCTGCGACAAAGACGTTGGCTTGAGTTGTTGAAAGATTACGAGCTTGTCATTGATTACCACCCGGGAAAGGCTAATGTGGTTGCGGACGCCTTAAGCCGGAAATCACTGTTTGCTTTGCGAGCGATGAATGTACACTTGTCTGTTCTACCTGACAATGTGTTAGTAGCTGAATTAAAAGCCAAACCATTATTGACTCATCAAATTCGTGAAGCTCAGAAAGTTGATGATGAATTGGTTGTAAAACGAGCTGAGTGTGTTCCGAACAAGGAATCGGAGTTTCAGATTGATGATGATGGTTGTTTGAGGTTTAGAAGTCGTTTGTGCGTTCCAAGGAATTCGGAACTCATTCCGATGATACTGAACGAAGCCCATTGTAGCCGAATGTCAATTCACCCGGGGGGCACGAAAATGTACAACGACTTGAAACGTCGGTTTTGGTGGCATGGTATGAAGCGAGACATCTCTGACTTTGTTTCGAGATGTTTAATATGTCAACAAGTGAAAGCGGAACATCAGGTGCCTTCAGGATTACTTCAGCCGATCATGATACCCGAGTGGAAATGGGACCGAGTCACAATGGACTTTGTGTCCAGACTGCCATTGTCCGCAAGTAAGAAGGATGCGATTTGGGTTGTTGTTGATAGGTTGACTAAGTCGGCTCACTTTATCCCCGTGCGTACGGATTTTTCATTGGATAAACTAGCCGAATTGTATGTTTCTCAGATTGTGAGATTACATGGAGTACCTATTTCTATCGTGTCGGATAGAGATCCGAGATTCACCTCGCGATTTTGGAAGAAATTGCAAGAAGCTTTGGGTACCCAGCTGCATTTTAGCACCGCTTTTCATCCCCAAACCGATGGTCAATCCGAGCGGATAATTCAGATACTCGAGGATATGCTGAGATGCTGCATCCTTGAGTTTAGTGGCTCATGGGAACGGTATGTACCTTTGATTGAATTCGCTTACAACAATAGTTTTCAATCAAGTATTAAGATGGCACCTTACGAGGCTTTGTACGGTCGTAAATGCCGTACACCATTGTTTTGGACCGAGCTCGGTGAAAGTAAAATTTTCGGAGTTGATTTGATTAAAGATGCCGAACAGAAAGTAAAGGTAATCCGTGAAAGTCTGAAGGTAGCCACAGATCGTCAAAAATCGTATGCGGATCTGAAACGGAAGGACATTGAATATCAGGTGGGAGATAAAGTGTTCCTCAAAGTTTCGCCTTGGAAAAAGGTACTCAGGTTTGGCCGTAAAGGCAAGTTGAGCCCGAGATTCATTGGGCCGTACGAAATTTCCGAACGAGTGGGGCCGGTTGCATATAGATTGATTTTGCCTCCTGAACTTGAAAAGATTCACGACGTCTTTCATGTTTCGATGCTTCGGCGCTATAGATCTGATCCTTCGCACATAATTAGTCCGTCGGAGGTTAAAATTCAGGCTGATATGAGCTATGAAGAAGAACCGATTCGTATCCTAACTCGTGAAGTGAAAGAGTTGCGAAATAAAAGGGTTCCGTTGGTTAAGGTGTTGTGGCTTAAACACGGGATCGAGGAAGCAACCTGGGAACCCGAGAGCTCGATGAAAGAACAATACCCAAACCTATTTACCGGTAAGATTTTCGGGGACGAAAATTTCTTATGTGGGGGAGAGTTGTGACAACCCAAATTAGACCCTGGTCGGAATGTGGTTTCGAGACCACATTACCGAGCCAAAAATTTATTTTCGTGTTTTAATTGCATAAATTCTTGCGTGACAGTGAATGCATGAGAAATTAAATGCTTAATATTAGCATTAGGATTGTGAATTCATTCAAAAAGGACCTAGTTGACGAAGTTAGGAAAGATGATAGATGAATTATAAGGATCAATTAATAATAGGTTGAGGAAGCATGGTTTTGCATGTCAATTTGTCCATAAAATTTATGGTGGCCGGCCAAGGAGTGATAATGCTCCACTCATTCTAATTTAAAATGTTTCTTTGGTGAACAAATGATGGGATTAATAATAGAAAAGGGAACAAAAAAAAAGGTGTCATACTTGCCATCACCTAGCCGAAAAACCAAGAAAAAAGAAGGGGAGAAAGGAACTTGGGAGGGATTCGGCCATTGCTTGCCTAGGGAGAGTGTTTGATGTTGTGGCATGAAAAATGAGGGAGGTTGAATGCTTAATAAGGAGGGAAGAAGGAGTGTTCATATTTTCTTTCTTTTGCAATTGTTCTAACTAGAGGAAGAAGGGGAAACAAGATTCGGCCAAGGTGGTCCTTTAGACCAAGGTAAGTTTAATGTTGTCTTAGAGATGCATGCATGTTTTAAATAGCCCATGTTCAAACCTTGAACCTTGTTGATAACATGAGCAATCGGTCATGAGAAAGTGTTCAAGGAAAGGTTGTTGATGAAAGAAATTAATGTGTTAAGAGATTATATGAAACTTATTCATGTTTATATATGTTATATGCAACGAAAATGGTTGATGATTTTGGAGGTGATTAGCTTGGATCGGCCACGGTATATCCATAAACACGATCTATGCTTGTTATGTTACTCATGGTTAAAACAATTCGGCTAGGACATTCGGCCATGGATGGTTGTATTTCTTTGATGTTGTTTTTGATGCTTTAGGGCATTGAGGGTTGATTATAGATGAGGTGAGTTTCTTGATTTAAAATTTGATGGATGTTAAGCTAATTGGGCAACCAAAGGTTCAATATTTTTGTTATGAGGTCATATGTGCATTTCGGCCATGGTCTTTGCTTGAATATGAGATTTGTAATGTGATTTTCCTAAATTGTCTATGAATTTGGTTGTTGATTTCATGGTAATGGTATATTGAATCCATGAGAATTTAGTAAGGTTGCATTCGGCAACTTACTTGAAATTAAAAATCGATGTCTAAGCTTAGGTGATTTCGATGATGATATATGTGTATATACATAAGTATATTTAGTTGATTCGGCTTTGGTAGTTGCATGAGATTATTAGCCGAATATACTAACATACATATACATGTGAGATTGGATTGTAAATATTTAGCAAGGTGGTTAAACTAGTTAAATTATTGATATAGCTCAAGGAGCTAAAGGAGGTGAATCGAGCAAAGGCAAAGAAAAGGTTATCGAGTAGCCGAGTTGGAACCGTCTTACCCAACACGAGGTAAGTCATTAAGCATGTAGTGGGTAGTATTTCAAATGGTCATAATGTGTATGTATTGATGCTGATTGGAATGAATAAATATACATATATATATGCATGTACGTATGTGATGATGAAATTGTTGAATGAATGAAAAGAGGTAAGATGTACTGAGTTGTTGATCTCGGCACTAAACGTGCGGGATAACCATTTATGACCATGAGATGGGCGCTAAGTGCGCGGGATTAAATTGTACAGCACTAAGGGTGCGATTTGACTATGTTGCACTCAGTGTGCGAAATGAATATGATGCACTAAGTGTGCGAATTGACCATGCGGCACTAAGTGTGCGAGATGGACTATGTGGCACTAAGTGTGCGATTTGATTACGTGGCACTAAGTGTGCGAGTTGATTGTATAGCACTGAGTGTGCGGGCTCAATATACATTCGTGAATCATTATGGACACTATGTGTGCGACACTATTGAGTCGATCGCGGACGGCGGATCGGGTAAGTGTTTTGAGTACATGGCTATTATGTGCTATGCTTATACTTGGTGTTGAGCTCGGTAAGTTCGAACCTATGTGACAAATATACTTGAAGTCACGTACATAAAATTTATCGTAGGATGGGTGAAAGGCCGTATAGTCGTTTGGTTGTAACGAAAATAAATCGATTTATGAAATTGCTTCAATGTCCTATTGATGAGTATATAGAATGTGAATGCATGAATTGATATGAGATTGAATTGATAAGTTGGAGGAACTATGGTATGGTTCGGTATGGATGGAGTAAATTGTCTCGTTCCATTTTGTTTCCTATTGTGATAATGTTGTTGATAGATGGTAGTGCATTGCTTATGACTTACTGAGTTATAAACTCACTCGATGTTTCCTTGACACCCACTATAGGTTGCTTGGACTCATCTATTTTTGCGGGGTCGGGCCGTCGTTGAAGTCATCACACCGGATAGCAAGTTTTGGTACTTTCTTCTTAGTGTGTTTAGAAGATCATTTTGGCATGTATAAGCTAGTACGTTGTGTTTGAATTATGGCATTTAAACTTTAAGCCATGCGAAAATGGCACGAATGTTCGATTGAATTGGATCAAGGGTAGGCATGAAATGGACCTAGTTACTTTCGTAACAGATGCTGGCAGCAGCAGTGTCATGAGATTGAAAAATCACTAAAAATAGTAGGAGTGGAATTAATTGATGAATAAATTATGTAATCAAAGCTCGATGAGTCTGCTTTCATGAGGAAGTAACGAAAAGATCATATGGGCAGTATATTAAGAGATAATCAGATTTTAGTGGGACAGGGCCAGAACGGTTTCTGGATTCCCTGCTCCGACTTTGGAAATTCATTATAAATTAACCAGAGATAATTAGGGGTCGTACCATATATGTACAGATTCCTCTCTGAGTCTAGTTTTCATAGAAACAAACGGCAACAGTATTGAAGCCCCGTGCAGAGAGATATCCAAGTCGTAATGGGCAAAGGTCAGTGTAGTCGGCCCCTGCAACTTGGGGGACTTTGACTAATAAACTGTACTAATTGGCCCAACCAAAAATTCTAGAAAAAAATACATAGATGGGCACATGAGTCTAGTTTCTGGGAAAAATTACGAAACTGATTTTCGAGTTACGAAACTCAAGATATGATTTTTAAAACGACTAGTACACAGATTGGGCAGTGTCTGGAAAATAAATTTTGTAAGAGGTTAAAGCCAGTTAACACCTCGTGTTCGACCCCGATGTCGGTTTCGGGTTCGGGGTGTTACATTTTATTGGTATCAGAGCTATGGTTTAGTCGGTTCTAGGACTTCCATAGCACGTATGAGTCTAGCTATACATGCCATAATGTTAATGTTTAAAAGGGTGATGACTTCTGACGGTTGAAATGTTTTTGTCTTGATTAGTAAATGGATCCCGGTGAAGAAAGAACCCTAGCGGATGACGTTGAGAGCGTAGCGGCTGCTCCTGCACAAGGGACGCCGCCTGTTGAACCTCAGTCATCTGCGAATAATCAAGGTGAGGGGGCTAAACAAGCCTTCTTTACCATGATGAATGAGTGGGTCGCGCAATATGCCCGAGCCAACCCGGCTGTCCAACAATTCCCAAATTTGAATAACCCACCCCAAGAGCCTGTAAGGCCGTCAGTCGCTGATCCTGTGAGGCTGAGTAAGCTACCTGTAGACTTGATTAGGAAGCGTGGGGCCGAGGAGTTCAAGGCCATAGTAACTGATGATGCCGAAAGGGCCGAGTTCTGGCTTGATAACACCATTCGGGTGTTCGATGAATTGTCATGCACACCCGATGAATGTCTAAAATGTGCTGTATCTTTGTTGCGAGACTCAGCCTACTATTGGTGGAGGACCTTGATTTCCATAGTCCCGAACGAGCGAGTAACTTGGGACTTCTTTCAAACGGAATTCCGGAAGAAATTTATTAGCCAACGGTTCATTGACCAGAAGCGTAAGGAGTTCTTGGAACTCAAGCAAGGCCGTATGACTGTATCTGAATACGAACATGAATTCGTAAGACTTAGTAGGCGGCCTAAGGGGTTCGATACTCCAATTACAAATTTAGTAGACTCTACAGGCAAAGTCTTACTTCTCACTAAATTTATGCATATATAAGAATGCGTTGATCTTGGATCTATTAATTCAATCACAGAAGTATCATAAAGATTGAAAGTACCAGTAAAAACATCTGGAGATGAAGCTTCTTCGCGTGAACGAATAGCATAGGCTCTAGCAGGTGCGCAAGCCTTAGATCTAACAGTCATATCCTTAGTTCCCCTCTGGCTACCACTCACATTACCCGTATTTCTAAGCAGTCTACCTCGAGCTGTATTGCCACTCAGCCTCAGATTTTGCACAATCTCTTGCTCTACAAACTCAGGACATTCACAGATAAAATGATCGAAGGATCCACATCTAAAGCAAGCTCGATCATTCAATCTACAACTTCCTGGATGTCTTTTACCACAATGTTTACACTCGAGTCGATCAGATCGAACATTTCTAAACTTGCAATAGAACTAGTTGGAGTTTTGAAACTCGAATGCGATCTAGTACTATCTTTACTCGAATGTCCCACATTAACCTTTGGATGGTTATAATCATCTCGAAATTTCTTTGACGCGGACTGAAATGATTTACTCGATGATTTATTTTGCACCTCTCTAGCTTCTGAATTGGCTTTTCTTTTCTCTTTCTCGAGTTCTTCAGCTTTACATGCTTGTTCAACAAGTACTACAAATTCTTTTATTTCTAGAATTCCGACTAACAAACAAATGTCTTCATTTAAGTCATCTTCAAACTTTTTACACAATATTGCTTCAGTCGAGACACATTCTCATGCATACTGGTTCAATCTCACGAATTCTCGCTCGTATTCTGTAACAGACATACGCCATGTTTCAACTCAAGGAACTCTTTGCCTTTCTGATCAATAAATCTCTGACTGATGTATTTCTTTCTAAACTCAATCTGAAAGAACTCCCAATTGACTCACTCTTTCGGAACCTCTGATACTAACGTTTTCCACCAATGATACACCGTATCTCTTAGAAGCAAAATATCACATTTAAAACATTCTTCGAGAGTACATGACATTTCGTCGAACACCCATATTGTATTCTCGAGCCAAAACTCAGCTCTCTCAGCATCATCATCAGTAGTAGCTCGAAATTCATTACCCCATTTTTTCTAATCTTATCAACCGGAGGCTTATTGAACTGAATCGGATTATCTTGTGGCTTGAGAGGGACTTGTAGAGGATTAGGCAGGGGTGAAGGTTGTGGCACAGCCGAATTGGTTCTAATATACTGAGTGAACCAATCATTCATCATTTGGTAAAAGGCTTGCTTAGCCTCTCCCTCGTAGCTACTAGTAGCAGGTCTAGAATCAGATGGCGTTGTCCCTTGAGTAGGAGTAGGCGCATTAGTTTTAATATCGTCAGCTACAGCCCATTTGGGATCCATTTAAGATATAAAAACACATTTTCATTGTCTCGAATCATCGCACTATCGCAGTTTACAAATATGACACGTATAGCTAAACTCACATACGCTACGTTAGTCTTAGAATTGACTAAACCGTAGCTCTGATACCAACTAAATGTAACACCCCTAACCCGTATTCGTTGCTGGACTAGGGTTAGGAGGCATTATGAGACATATTGGATCATTTAATAATAAATTCACAAATATCTTTCACGTAGCATAGTATTATAGTCAAACATCATTTCAAAGTCCCTTTCTTAGGTCAACGAGACCTTAAACATGCTTTAGGAAGGGGTCTGGACTAAACTGAGCACATACAAAATTTCTTAGAAACTTAACAAATTTTCAAAGTTACAGAGGTCACACGCTCGTGTGAACAGGCTATGTACCTCGCACGGCATTAGACACATCCATGTCTCTAGGCCATGGCGAAACAGGGCATAAATACTGACTTGTCCCACACGCCAGAGACACGTCCGTGTCTCTACCCGTGTAGACAAAAATAGGCTATTTACAAAGCAAATATGCCACCCAATTTGAGTCCTCCCTACAAGCATCAATTACATCACAATTTCAATCAATTTGAATCCCAAATCATACATCATTCATGTCATATAATCATTAACCTATTTTATGCTTATAATCTATACCAAATCATGCCAAATCATAAACCAAAGTCATACCAAAACATATGTTTCATAATCACAATTTACTTCATTCAATCTCATGCCATAATCTTACTAATTCCTCAAATAAACACATACTAAAATCTTACCAAAATGACCAATTCTCTTTGGCCATCCATGAACACATCATATTGGTAATATTGTATCACATAGTTTATACTCAAAAGTCATTCATAAACACATTCAAAACCAAGCCATATCACATGGCTAGATATACACATCTCAAAACATATACAAATACTTCTAGCCTATACATGCCATACTTCATTATTCACATTTACAAAAGGTACCAAAATAGAGTTTGATAGTGTGGTGATGATCCTTGATGATCTCTGAGATTTCGGTAGCTTCGATGATCTATAAAACAATGCAAACACACACAAAGTAAGCTTTCAAAAGTTTAGTAAGCCCTATACAAATAAACATATCACATATCACCATTATAAACCAATTCATTCATATGAATCATGGCATAACACAATAGCAAGTTCACATGTCCCATTTAGGTTACATGTCAAAGATCATATTCATACTCACCTTTCATTGCTAAATTCCATATACATTTCATACTTACCTGAGTTGGATATTCATTCACATTTTCATTCCATTCTCAATATTGCCTGTTGAACCAAACAGAATTAAAAGGATACACGGATAGCTCGAAAAGCTTGTACAATGCCAACACCCTAGACATGGTCTTACACGTAATCAAATATTAATACCACTGTCCTAGACAGGGTTTTACACGAAATCAAATACGATGCTGATGTCCCAGACATGGTCTTACACGTAAGTCTCAAATAGATGCCAACATCCCAGATGTGGTCTTACATGAAATCACATATAAGAATCCTATGTCATGACATATGTATCCTAACTATTCCTATGGCTGGGCTTTTCGGACGTCATCACATTATTGAAACTTTCTCAGATTTCACGTATTCATCTTCCATATTCATCCATCACAATTCAAACACATATAAGCATAAATTAATCAACTCAAATACATTTATTAGTATATCGACTTACCTTGTATGGAAATTAACGGAGTTAATAGACTACTGGATCACTTTTGACTTTCCTCGATCTAATTTCATTTTCTTTGGTTCTTGATCTATACACATCCAAATTTAACTATTTTATTCACCAAATCATTCAATTCAATCCATTTACACATATTTAGGGTATTTTACATATTAGTTCACACATTTTCACATTTTAACACTTTCGTCTTTAATTCACAAAACCACAAAATATGCATAATTTCATTACACACATGCCTAGCTGAATTTTCATTTAGTTCATATAAGCCCATATATTTCATTTATTTCACAATTTAGCCCAAATACTCAAATTCATTAAAAATCCCAATACAGAACATAGTAATCCAACACATAATTTTCATTTTTCATCAACTATCATCACAAAGCTCACAAAAGCATCAATGGCATAATTCAAAATCATAATCAAATTCAGAAATTGAGACATGGGCTTGATAGAATACAAAGCAATTATATGAAAAAACATAGAAATTATCAAAAACCGAACAAAAACGGACATTTAATCAAACTTGGAAGTAGCCAAATATCAAAACATATGAGCCCTAGCTTTTCTTTCTTCAATTTCGGTAAATATGATGATAAAATAAGCTAATTTCTAACTTTGTTTTATTTAAGCTATATTATTAACTAGTTTACTATTTTACCCTTGCATTATAACATTAAAAATCCATTAACTCATGTCTTACTTTGTCCATACATAATTTCAATGGTCCAATTAATTCTTAAAGACCTCACATTTCATAAGACACATCAATTCGACACTTATTCATGTAGCACACAACTTTTTCATTTTTTTGCGATTAAGTCCTTTTTCATAAATTGGCACACAAACGATCAAATTTTTATACGAAAGTTTCACACATATTAATTCACATATTATAAGCACAAAAATAATATTAAAATATTTTTCTCTCGGATTTGTGGTCCCAAAACCACTATTCCTACTAGGTCTAAACCGAGCTGTTACACAGTTACTATACGCCCAAATGTATATACCAAAATAAGCAATTGGGAGGATCACAAATCGCCAAATAGACTATTTTACTACTATATGCCTGAATCTTAAACCCGCCAAACTACGACGTTATATGTTCATCGGATCTGAGGTTTCCTACGCTATGTAAGGAAGTTATTTAAATCCTATGGTTTCTGCCAAATCCAAGTGTAACACCCCTAACCCGTATCCGTCACCGGATTAGAGTTACAGAGCATTACAGAACAAATAAAACACTTAAATGTACCTTTCATACATAGTCATAATTATAACATGAATTAACCATTCACATACATATATTAGTAATAATTCGAGACTAAATTGGAGACATTTAGAAAGTTTAGGAAAAAGTTGCAAAATTTTGACTAAAAAGGTCACACGGGCATGTGGCGAGGTCGTGTGACTTACACGGCAGAGACACACACTTGTGTCTTAGGTCGTGTAACATTCAAAATAGGGACACACAGCCGTGTCCCAACCCTTGTCCTCACCCGTGTAACTCTTGAAATAGCCCCACATGCCTGTGTACCAGGCTATGTGCTAGGTCGTGTAACATCCTGACTTGCATGCAATAGAACCTACAGGGGACACATGGCCATCTAGCCAGGTCGTCTGTCACACACGGCTGAGACACACGCCCGTATCTCAGGTCGTGTTGACATGAACTTGCTTAAATATCAAGCCATTTCTAACTCTAAAACATACATGCACCTAACAACATTTTTGTACACCCAATCAAGACATCAACCTTACCAAAACTTGTATATAATGACCAATTCAATAGTCCTAAACTAATCAACCATAGACATCTATTCAATACCATTTCAAAACATACCATATCTTGACCATATTGAAACCAATTCATCACATATCATTTTAATCATTCAAACATGCATCAAAACTTAATCATATGAACACTTACTAATAAGGCATCAAAAGTACCAAACCAAGTAACTTATACAAACCAAAACATCGAACAAACATTCAAGTAAACATCATTATAAGCCCACCTATACATGCCATTATAACCCTTTGCCAAAATGCTCAAAACTATCAAATTAACTGTTGGATAGTATGATAAGTGTATGACGAGCTTCCAACCAAAATCAAACCTTCCAATCATCTACAGGAAAAGAAAACAACTAACGTAAGCAATAATGCCTAGTAAGTTAGTAAAAAGGCAATTTAACTACTAACATATTAGAATGTACAAGTAAGCATAACTTTTATTATACTTTAAGCTAAGTTTCATTTTTTATTCACTACACCTCTCATGGATAATTGGTGTAGCCTTGCATATACATGTATATATATTTTTCCTTATAAGCATTTCATATAACCACTTTACTTAAACATTTCTTATTACCACAACGCTTTCACATTTAACATATGATCATTCTATAATTCATCATTTGTTTCAAACTTCCCTATAAACGTATCATCCCGGAATCACTTACTTTCACTAAACAAGGTGAAAGCCAAATAAATTAATTAATCATACTATTATTCATTTACGAAGAACTTATAGGATTAGTATTGAAAATGATTCATCGTATGCTTCTTGTACTATAATAATTCAATCCAAAGTCATACATATATGTATATAAACATATATATTAAATCAAATAAACATCAATATAACGATACTCATATATGATCAAGTAACTTATTGAACATTGAAGATTTAACATTTACTAATATCTTGACTATACATTAACCTTTAACTTTAAAATAATTTTGTAAACTCCATTCACATTTAGCCCGATAAACTAGTAACTTGACTCAAATACTCGAGAAACTACATCACACCAGAGGCAGCATAGATGCATAATAGGGCCACTGAAGTGCAGACAAGGGCACAAATGTGCAAATAAGGGCACCATAGTGTGAACAGGGACACCAAAGTGTATACAGGGGCACCGCAGTGTGAACAGGGACACTAAAGTGTATACAGGGGCACCGAAGTGAAAATCCCATACAAGCGTGAATTTTAACCCAATTGGCATGCCAATTGTATCCTAATTGCAACACCCCTCACCCGTATTCAATGCCGGAATAGTGTTACGGAGCATTACCAGACTAGAAACACATATAACTATACTATTTTCATACATTCGATTAAATCATACAATCAACAATCAATTCCAATCAATTTGTCCCTTATTATAACCTACGAGGCCTTAAACATGCTTCAAAAGTGGTTCGGGACTAAATCGATAACATATGAAAATTTTAGAAACCTAGGAAAATTTCAAACATACAGGGAACACACGCCTGTGTGAACAGGCCATGTGCCTCACATGGCTAGTAGACAAGCTTGTGTCTTAGATCGTGTGGAAACAGTGCATACATACTGACTTGCATCACACGGCTGAAGAAACGCCCGTGTGCCAGGCCTTGGGAAAATTGGAGAATATACTGACTTATACAACACGGCCAAGTCACACGCCTATGTGCTAGGCCGTGTGCCATTTATGGGGTATACTGACTTGTACCACACAGCCGGTCACATGCCCGTGTGTGAGACCATGTAGAGCATACTCACTTTATTTTAATTCAACACTAGGGGACACACGGCTAGTCACACGCCCGTGTGTGAGACCGTGTGGAGCATACTGACTTTATTTTAATTCAACACCAGGGGACACATAGCCGTGTAACATAACCGTGTGTCACACACGGTCGAGACACACGCCCGTGTCTCTACTCGTGTGGACAAAAATAGGCTATTTGCAAAGCCATTTTGCCACCTTATTTTCACATTCATGCACAAGCATAAAATTTCATCCATTCATAACTCAATAGGCAGCCATTCCAATACATTTTATACATATATGATACCAATTCAACATAGTATTCAAATACCTAATTAACATCATGCATTTCCCAATCATATGCCAACCACATATCAAGATAACATTTGCATAATTCCATTCCATCTACTACTTATCAAACATGCCATAATTAAACACTTATATACAACCACAACATTATACCAAATTTAGCCAAATCACATGGCTTAGACTTATACCACAGAATGTACCAAAAATTCATTATCTCAAGTAACAATACTTATCATCTTTAATACTAGCCTATACAAGCCAGATTTATACATATCCGCAATTTCAAAAGTACCAATCGGCAACTGGATAGTGTGATGCGTAACTTCGACTTGTTCAAAATGAGCAAGCTATTGAATCTCTATAAAACATGGATAAAGAAACAGAGTAAGCTTTATAGCTTAGTAAGCCCGTATAATTCAGAATTAACTTACCATTTATACAATTAAGGCAATAAACAAGGTATACTCAATTCAATTTCCAAATGCCTAAACACAAACATTCATCAACAAGTTAGCCATATAATTACATGTAACCATCTATTATTTTAATTCAATACTCAATACATTGCATTATACCAAATTCATATATCATGTACAACATTAGTAACATTTCATTCTCCATCATATAAACAATAATCCATTTGCAAACAGCAGCTCATCCATATAAACAGTATTTATTCCTGTTGAACCTACTGGAATATCAAAGGATACTCGGGTAATATACATTACGAATAAATCAATAATCCATCAATTCGTTATCATTTTTTGCTCTTTCGAGCTATGAACAGTAAGCTCCTCCTAAGCTGATGGACAATATGCTCTATTGAGTTGAAACTGTAAGCTTTGACGAGCAAAAAATAGTAAGCTTTTATGAGCTAAAACAGTAAGCTCTAACGAGATGAAAACAGTAAGCTCTTACGAGCTGATATATCGGTAAGCTCATTCGAGCTGCGGTGAGTCTGCAACACATACAGGATCTTGACTAAAACGGTAACCCTAGTGATATGTCACTCGTATCCTACGAATTCATACTATTCAAACGGGGCTCGGCAACTATCAATCTATATCAATAAGGCATTCATTTTTCAAGTATATATATTAATCAATTATATACATACATTTCAAATAATTACAAGTATTTAAAAGTTTGATTCTAATTATACAAACTTACCTTGTATAGCTCGGATAAAAATATTGGCTATTCGTCCACTTTTCTTTTTCCCCAATCTAATTCTGATCTTGGCTTATCTTGATCTATATATTATCAAATTTAGTACATTCAATATTCAATCTATTCAATTTAGCCCATAATTCATATTTTGGAAAATTTACACAGTTGCCCCTAAACTTTCACCCTTTTTACAATTTAGTCCTTATCACAAAAAATTGCAAATTCATGCAATTTAGTACAACGCCATGCTTAGCCGAATTTTAATGGAGTCCCTAGCAGCCCATATCTTTTATTTATTCACACTTTTACCCACCTGACTTTACAATTTCTCAATTTAATCCCTTTTTGACATTTTTTTCAAAAATCAATTTACAAAACTAGTTTAACTATCAATAAACCTTCATAATCTATCATTAACTATCAACTTACTCAAGCATTCAACAAAAGAAACATCTTAAATCTTTAGCAATGTCAAAATCTAAGGTACGGGCTACCTAGAATACTAAGCAACAATATCAAAAACGTAAAAATCATTAAAAACTGAGCTAAAATGAACTTACAATTAAGCTTCAATATGACTGAATCTTCAAGGTGTTTCAATGGCTTTTCTAAGTCCTAAATGTTTGGCTATCAAGATGATAATGAAGCCAAATTGTTATGTTTTATTATTATTTCATAATTAATAACTAATTTACTATAATAACCTTAAATATACATCATTTAAGACACTTAAAATGTGTGTGTCCATATATGTCCACTAAGGTTTCAAGTGTTTTAATTACCATTTAAGGCCATCATATTTAAAAGCCAAAGCTATTAGACACCTTTAACTAATAGAACATGCATTTTACATTTTACGCGATTTAGTCCTTTTTCTCGAATTAAGCATTCAAACAGTAAAATTTCTTTATGAAACTTTCACACAATAATTCTATCATGATGTAAAATTAAATAAAATAATAAAATAATATTTTGACCTTGGATTGGTGGTCCCGAAACCACTATTTCAATTTGACTCAAAAACTGGCTATTACAACTCTCCCTCCCTTAGAGATTTTCGTCCCCGAAAATCTTACTAGTGAATAGGTTAGGGTACTATTTTCATATAGCTTCCTCAGGTTCCCATGTAGCTTCCTCAATCCCATGTTTATGCCAAAGAACCTTCACTAGGGCTATGCGTTTATTTCTCAATTCTTTGATTTCACGAGCTAAAATCCTAATCGGTTCTTCACTATACATCAAATCAGCCTGTATCTCAACATCTACCGGAGAAATCACATGTGACGGATCGGATCTATATCGATGTAACATAGAAACATGAAAGACATTATGAATCTTTTCAAGTTTTGATGGTAAAGCTAGTCGATACGCTACAGGCCCTTATTCTCTCAATGATCTCATGCGGTCTGATAAATTGCAGACCCAGCTTTCCTTCACAGCCGAATCGAAGAACCTTTTTCCACGGTGACACCTTTAGAAAAACTCGGTCCCCGACCTGACATTCAATTATCTACGTTTCAAATCCGCGTATGATTTCTGTCAATCTAAAGCTTCTTTCAAACTGTCGTGAATCGTTTTCACTCTTTCCTCAGTTTCTCTGATCAGTTCAACCCCATGAATCTTTTTGTCACTTGATTCGGTCTAGTATAGCAGAATTCGACATTTGCAACCATATAAAGCTTCGTACGGTGCTATTTTTTTACTCGTTTGGAAACTGTTGTTATACACGAATTCAACCAAGGTAAGTATTTTTTCCAACTGCTATCAAATTCTAAAATACAACATCTCAACATGTCTTCGAGAATCTGAATAACTCTCTCGGTCTGACCATCAGTTTGAGGATGAAAAGCAGTATGAAATTTAATTTCGTACCTAGAGCTTCTTGCAATTTCTTCCAGAATCGTGACGAAATCTCGGATCTCTATAAAAAATAATAGATAGTGGTACTCTGTGCAACCTAAAAATCTCATAAATGTACAATTCATCTAATCTGTCAAGTGAGTAATCTATACGTACCAGTATGAAATGAGCAGATTTCGTTAATCGATCAACAATAACCCAGATGTGTCTTTCTTTTTCAGAGTTAAGGGCAATCCCGACACAAAATCCATTGTAACTCTATCCTATTTCCACTCAGGAATCATCACAAGTTGCAGTAAACCCGATGGTACTTGATGTTTAGCTTTGACTTGCTGACAAATCAAACATTTAGAAACAAACTCTGATATATCTCTTTTCATGCCTTGCCACCATTAAACTGTTTCAAATCGTTGTACATTTTGGTACTTCCCGGATGAACAGATAAGCAACTATGGTGTGCTTCATGCAAAATCTTCTGAATGAGTTCTGAATTTCTCAGTATGCAAATTCTATTCCAAAACCTTAAACAATCATCAGTCCCAATCTGAAACTCTAAATTAGGGATATTCTCACATTGAATTCGTTTAACTTACAATTCACGGTTATCTTTCTGAGTTTCATAGATTTGTTGAAGAAATATCGATTTAGCCTTTAATTCAGCTAAAATAGACCCATCATCACAAATCATCAACTGGGTATTCATTGCTCGTAATGCAAACAAAGATTTTTGGCTCAGGTCATCAGCAACAATATTAGTTTTCCTGGGTGATAATCAATCACAAATTCATAATCTTTCAATAACTCGAGCCATCTACGTTGTCACAGATTCAAATCTTTCTGTGAAATTAGATATTTTGAGCTTTTGTGATCAGTATAAATGTGGCATTTCTCACTGTACAAGTAATGTCGCCAAATTTTCAATGCGAACACAATTGCAGCCAACTCTAAGTCATGTGTCGGATAATTCTTTTCATGAGGTTTCAATTGTCAGGAAGCATAAGCTATAAATTCTCCTTCTTCCATCAGAACACATCGCAGACCATTTAATGATGCGTCACTATAAATCACAAATTCTTTCCCCGATTCTAATTGAACAAAAACTGGTGCTTCAGTTGACAGTACTTTCAACTACTCAAAACTCTGCTAACATTATTCCGACCATTCAAATTTCACATCTTTTTGATGCAGTCGTGTCATCGGTGTCACAATCATCAAGAATCTTTTCACAAATCTTCGGTAATAGCCCTCTAAACCCAAAAAACTACAGACTTCAGACACATTTCTTGGAGGTTTCCAATCAACAATAGTAGAAATCTTACTCGGGTCAACTCTAATACCATCAGCTGAAACAATATGCCCCAGAAATCCAACCTTACAGAGCCAAAACTCACATTTGCTAAACTTTGCAAATAATTGCTTATCACGTAGAGTTTGTAACACAACTCTCAATTGCTCGGTATGTTCACATTCATCTCGTGAATAGATCAAAATGTCATCAATGAATATGAAAACAAATCTGTCTAAATACGGTCTGAATATCCGGTTCATTAAGTCCATAAAAATTGCATGAGTATTAGTTAATCCGAAAGGCATAACCAAGAATTCATAATGTCCATACCTCGTTCTGAACACAATTTTCGGTACATCCAATTCTTTAACTCCCAACTAGCAATAGCCCGATGTCAAATCAATCTTTGAAAATACTGTAGCCCCTTTCAACTGATCAAATAAATCATCAATCTGTGGTAGAGAGTATTTTTTCTTTACAGTCACTTTATTCAGCTGTCTGTAGTCGATACACATTCTCATCGTGCCATCTTTCTTTTTCACAAACAATACCTATGCACCCCAGGGTAAATAACTCGGTCGTGCAAAACCTCTGTCTGTGAATTCTTGCAACTGAGATTTCAACTCTTTTAATTCTGTTGGAGCCATTCTGTACGGAGCTATCAATATCAGTGTTGTTCCCAGTACTAATTCAATACCAAATTTTACTTCTCTTATCGGTGGGAAGCCTGGTAATTCTTCTGGAAGTACATCCGAAAACTCACAAACAACAAGTGCTTATTAAATATTTGGTTCAGACACCTTAGTATCTAATACATATGCAAAATATGCATCATGCCCTTTTTCATATATTTCTGAGCTAACATCGACGATATCACTGTAGGTAATTCACTCGAATCATCAAACTCAATCCGTAGAATTTCACCGTTTTGACATTTCAATTCAATGATCTTTCATCTACAATTCACTACAGCATCATGTATAGTTAGCCAGTCCATACCCAGAATCACATCAAACTCATCGAATGGTAAAAGCATCAAGTTAGCCCAAAAATAGTAACCCCAAGTCATCAAAGGACAATTCTTACAAATTTTATCAACTAAAATAGACTTGCCTAAGGGGTTCATACTTTAATCATGAACTCTGTAGACTCGACATGTAAACTCTTTTTAAATGCTAAATTCATACAGATAAATGAATGGGTTGATCTAGGATCTATCAACGCAACTGTATAAGTATCAAAAAGAGATAAAGTACCGATAATAATGTCTAGCGATGATGCCTCCTCCCCGTACACGAATAGCATAAGCTCTAACAGGTGCTCGTGCCTCAAATCTCATAGTAGAATCTCTCATAGCACCACAGTTACCACTTGTATTTCTAGTGTTTCGGGGTGGTCTCCCTCTAGTAGTCGTATTACTTATTTTCACCAGTTGATCTCTTTCAGCTGTAAACTTTTCTGGACAATCCCGGAGATAATGATCAAGAGATCCACATTTAAAACAAGTTCCGCTCACTAATCTACATTCACCGTAATGTCGTTTATTGTAGTGCTTACATTTAGTTCCAACATTCCTAACACTACCCACACTGGCAACAGATATCGTCTGAGGTTTAGAACTGAAATGTCTCGCATCTCTATCTCTGATCGAAATCCCTGTGGAAGCAGTAGAACAAGGATGACATTCTTTAGATTTCTTTGATGCTGACTGGTATGATTTGCCCGCAAATCTTATTCTAAAGTCTCTAGCCTTAAAATCGGCCTTTCTTTTCTCTTTGCAAAGCTCTTTGGCTTTACAAGCTCTGTCAAATAAAACGACAAACTCTTTAGCTCAAGAATCCCAACTAATAGTCCAATTTCTTCATTCAATCCATCCTCGAACCTTTTACACATTATAGCTCTAGAAGAAACACATTCACGAGCATATTAGCTGAGTCGTACAAACTCTCTTTCATATTCTGTTACCAACATCCGGTCCTGTTTCAATTCAAGAATTTTTTTTCTTTTCTGATCAATGAACCTTTGGCTGATATATTTCTTTCTAAATTCAACTTGAAAGAACTCCCAAGTAACCCTTTCTCGCGGAACTATTGATATCAAGATATTCCACCACTGATACGCAATGTCTCTCAATAGTGATACAACACATTCTAAACATTCTTCAGGTGTGCATGACAGTTCATCAAATACCCGAATCGTGTTCTCAAGCCAAAACTCGACTGTCTCAGGGTCATCGTTAACAGTGGCTCTGAATTACTCAGCCTCATGTTTTCATATCTTGTCAACAAGTAGTTTATTCAATCGCAATGGATCCATACCTTAAGGAATTACAGGGATTAGAGGTGGAGGTTGCTGAACAGTCAAATTCGTATGAATGTACCATGTGAACCACTCGTTCATTATTTGAAAGAAGGCATCTTTAGCCTCACCCCCGTGATGACTAGACATAGGTCTAGATTCATAAGGCGCTATCCCTTGAGTAGGAGCTGGCGTGTTACTTTCTACATCATCTGCTACAGCTCGTTCGAGATCTATTACTATATAAAAACAAATTTGAAAATATCAGGAGTCATCACACTATCACAGTTTTATATATGGCATGTATAGCTAGACTCACATATGCTATGTTAGTCCTAGAATCGACTAAACCATCGCTCTGATACCAATAAATGTAACACCCCTCACCCGTATTCAATGTTGAAATAGGGTTACAGAGCATTACCGGATAGAAACACATATAATTGTACTATTTTCATACATTCAATTAAATCATACAATCAACATTCAATTCCAATCAATTTGCCCCTTATAATAGCCTATGAGGCCTTAAACATGCTTTAAAAGTGGTTCGAGACTAAAATTATAACATATGAAAATTTTTGAAACTTAGGAAAATTTCAAACATACAGGGACCACACGCCCGTGTGAACAGGCCGTGTGTCTCACATGGCTAGTAGACGTACCCGTGTCTTAGACTGTGTGGAAACAGGGCATACATACTGACTTGCATCACATGGCTGAAGGCACGCCCGTGTTCTAGGTTATGTTAAAACTGTAGAGTATACTGCCTTATACAACAGGCCAAGTCACACGCCCGTGTGCTAGGCCATGTGCCAATTAGAGGGGAATATTGACTTGTACCACACGACCGATCACACGTCTGTGTGTGAGACCGTGTGGAGCATACTGACTTTGTTTTAATTCAACACCAGGGGACATATGGTCGTGTAACATAACCATGTGTGTAACACCCCTAACCCGTAACCGTTATCGGATTAGGGTTACAAGGCATTAGTAGACAGACAGAACATTTCAGACCAATTCAGAATCACGGATATCACATAACATTAGTACTTAGGCAAGCATCAACAATTCATCCCTTATGATGGTCTATGAAACCTAAAACATACTTTTAAGGACAGTCAGGACTAAACAAAATACATTCATAAATTTTAGAACTTAGAAAATTTTTTAATTCTGCCTAGGTCACACACCCGTGTGACCAGGCCGTGTGCCTCACACAGGCACCAGACACGCCCATGTGAACCAGCTGTGCCAAAACAAGGCATACATCTGACTTTCACCTACAGCCAATAGACACGCCCTTATGCCATGGTCGTGTGATACTTAGCTACCTACTGACTTGAGCCCACGGCCATATGACACGCCCATGTGTCTTAACCGTGTGACCTTAAGAGGTTACTTCTTTGCATACATGGCCACAAGGCACGCCCGTGTTCCCTGACCGTGTGGCACAATGCAGGCTTGGTTTAAGTCAACTTGCCACCCATTTTTGAGTCATTCCTACAAGAAATATTAAACAACATTTATACTAAAATTTTCAGCCAATTCCATGCTCAACACATGCTTCATTATAACTAAATCATCACCATTCAATAACATATTCAAATCCATACCAAAACAGATTAAAATTCTTATTACAACAACATGCCAAAATGCTTATTTCATAGCTCACTTATAGCACCTTCTAACTCATGCTTAAACTTACCATTTCCTCAACTTGACATATTTCAAAATGACCACCACATACAAGGTTATATAACCATTACAAGCATACACAATTTGGCATCACAATTCATTTACCAAAACTAAGCACAAACATACCATTTGCTAGCCAACTCTCATGGCATAACATATATGCATATCAAAGCTTAAATACATTGATATTCTAGCCTAGACATGCCATAATTAAAAATATTTACCCTTTCAAGGTACCAAAATGAATTCGATAATATGATGATGATCCTTGACGGTCCCCAAGCTTGTAGTAGCTTCGATATCTATAAAACAATGTAAACACACATAAGGTAAGCTTTCAAAAGCTTAGTAAGCTCGTATTGTTATATTCATCAATAGTATATAAAACATAAAACATCAACACATAAGTATTTACAAATTCTCAATCATCTATCTAATCTATACCAGCCCAATCTATATGTTCATAACAATTCAATGAACTTCACCTAGATAATATCATCTACCACAAAGGTATCATACATACCTGGTTCTTCCCATACTTACTCACTTTCATTTTAACCTCTTATTTGAGTATTTCAAGACTTTGTGTAAATTATTCATACTTTAACATCAGCACACTTAGTGCTGTAAAGGTTAGCCAAAGCTAAAATGATTCCACACACTTAGTGCCATCTCAACTAGCCGAAACTAAGTCGGTATTGCACACTTAGTGCCTTTAATAGCCGAAGCTAGTTTAAATCGCACACTTAGTGCCAATGCTTTCAATTCATCATTATATCATCCAATTCAATTATATACAACCCATGTTTAATAAAGGCATCAAAACTTACTTAACATCATATTTTAAGTATGAACTTACCTCGTACTCGAAATTTGTCAACTCGGACTGTTTATTCTACAATCTTCGATTTCCCTTGGTTTAAGTCTGAATTCCTCTTTTCTTGATCTAAATGTATTCAAAATTAGCCCTTTTATTGACCAAAATATGTACACAATTAGGGCATCTTGCAAACTAGCCCTCACATTTTGACATTTGACACTCTAGTCCTTATTTCACAAAATCACAAAACGCACATAATTTGCATATACACAAGCTTAGCCGAATTCTCCTAGTACTCATACTAGTCCACACATTTCATTTATTTCACATTTTAGTCCCTCAAAATAATATTTTCACAATTTAGCCCAAATTACTTAATTTCATCAAAAATCCAAAAACAAAACATTTAAACCCAACATCAAGCTTCCATAATTTATCAACTAACATCACAAAGCTCACATTTTCATCAATGGCACATTTCAAAATCATCACCAAAATCGTAAATTGAAGCATAGGTTCGATAGTATCCGAAGCAACGATTACAAAAACATAAAAATTATCAAAAACTGAGCAAAACACATACCTAATTCACCAATTCAAAGTGCCGAACCCTAAGTGAGCTTTCTCTTTTTTTTCTTTGTATTTTCGGTGGAATAGCATGAACAAATGGCTAATTTCATGCTTTTGTTTTATTGTAATTACTTAATAAAAATTTTCCCATTTTGCCCTTTTATAAACAATTATAAAACCTTTTAATGAATGGTTGTTTTAGTCCATTAACATTCCCAATGGACAAATAACAACATAAGGACCCTTACTTTAGAAATACAACTCAAATAGGCACTTTAACATCTAGCACACAGCTTTTACATTTTACGCAATTAGGTCCCTTTTGCAAATTAAGCATATAAACAGTTAAATTTTCACACGAGACTTTCACACATGTCAATTCACTTATAATAGGCACAAAAAATAATATTAAAATATTTTTCCAACTCAGATATGTGGTCTTAAAACCACTATTCTAACTAGGTCAAAACCGGGTTGTTATAATTCTCCCCTTTAGGGATGGTCATCCCTAAAAATCTTACCGTTAAACATAATTAGATATTGCTGTCTCATAGAATCCTCAGGCTCCTAGGTAGCCTCTTCAATGCCATGTCGATGCCATAATACTTTTACTAATGGAATTTTCTTATTTCGCAACTATTTAGCCTCGCGAGCTAAAACACAGATCGACTTTTCTTCGTAAGTCATATCAGGCTGAATTTCAATCTCAGACAATGAAATTACATGCGAAGGATCAGATCTGTATCGTCGAAGCATCGATATGTGAAATACATTTTGAATCTTTTCTAGCTCTAGTAGCAACAACAATCTATATGCAACCGGCCCAATACGCTCGATAATTTCATACGGTCCAATGAACCTCAGACTCAATTTTCCTTTTCTACCAAATCGAAGCACTTTTTTCTAGGGAGATACTTTCAAAAATACTTTGTCGCCGATCTCAAATTCAATGTCTTTTCTTTTCAAATCTGCATATGATTTCTGACGATCAGAAGCTGCTTTCAGACTATCTCGGATCACTTTCACTTTTTGTTCAGTTTCTTTTATCAAATCAACCCCGTGAATCTTAATTTCACTAAGCTCGGTCCAATACAAAGGTGTACAAAATTTGCGACCATATAAAGCTTCATACGGTGCCATTTTAATGCTCGACTGAAAACTGTTATTAAAAGCAAATTCAATCAAAGGTAAGTATTGTTCCCACGTACCTTCAAACTCAAGAATGCAACATCTCAACTTATCCTCGAGTATTTGAATAATCCGCTCAGATTGACCATCCGTTTACGGATGAAAAGTAGTACTAAAATACAATTTAGTACCCAGAGCATCTTACAATTTCTTCCAGAATCGCGATGTAAATCTTGGGTCTCTATTTGACACTAACGACAATGGCACACCATGCAATCTCATGATACTAGAAATGTAGAACTCAGCTAATTTATCGAGTGAGTAATCAGATCGAATCGAAATAAAATGAGCTGATTTCATCAAACAATCAACTACAACCCAAATTGCATCTTTCTTTCTCGGAGACAGGGGCAAACCCGAAACAAAATCCATGTTCATTCAGTCCTATTTCCACTCCGGAATCATAATCGGTTGTAGTAACCCAGATGGCACCTGATATTCAGCTTTAACTTGCTGACAGATTAAACATTTAGAAACAAAATTAGAGATATCTCTTTTCATTCCGGACCATCAATAATGCTGCTTCAGATCATTATACATTTTCGTACTACCTGGATATATAGATAAACAACTACTGTGAGCTTCACTCAGAATCATTTGAATCAACTCTAGATTTCTTGGAATACAAATTCGATCTCTAAATCTCAAACAATCATCTTTATCCACTCTGAAATCTGAATGAGACTTTATATCACACTGAGCTTGTTTAGCCAAAATCTCATTATCAACCTTCTGAGCTTCGATAATCTATTGTAAGAACCAAGGTCTCTCTTTTAATTCAGCTAAAACTGAACCATCATCAGACAGAACTAAATGAGCATTCATTGCACGCAAAGCAAATAATGATTTTAGACTCAAAGCATCAGCAACAACATTTGCTTTTCCTGGGAATCACAAGTTCATAGTCTTTTAGCAGTTCTAACCATTTTCTCTGTCACAGATTTAAGTCTTTCTGAGTCATCAAATACTTCAAACTCTTATGATATGAATACACATGACATTTCTCACCGAACAAGTAATGGTGCCAAATCTTTAAGGCAAACACAATTGCAGCTAACTCAAGATGGTGTGTCGGATAGTTATTCTTATGCGGCTTCAACTGTCTCGAAGCATAAGAAATAACTTTTCCTTCTTGCATTAGAACACATCCTAGACCAATCAATGAAGCATCACTATAAATCAAAAATTCCTTACCCGATTCAGGTTGTACCAAAATCGGAGCTTCAGTCAATAAAACTTTCAACTGATCAAAGCTATTCTGACACTTTTCAGACTACTCAAACTTCACATCTTTCTAAAGCAGTTTTGTCAACGGAGTCGCAATCATCGAGAAACCTTTTACGAATCTTCTAAATAACCAGCAAGTCCTAGAAAACTACGGACTTCAGAGACATTTCTCAGAGGTTTCAATCTGAAATAGCTGAAATTTTACTCGGATCAACTCGGATACCAGAGGCTGATACAATATGACCCAAGAACCCAACTTCTCGCAACCAGAACTCACACTTACTGAATTTTGCATACAACTGTTCATCTGTCAAAATCTGTAATACTATTCTCAGATGCTTGGTATGTTCAGATTCATCAAGTGAATAAATCAATATGTCATCAATGAATACTACAATAATTTGATCTAAATACGATCTGAAAATTCTATTCATCAAATCCATAAAGATAGCAGGTGCGTTAGTAATTCCGAAAGGCATAATTAAAAATTCATAGTGACCGTACCTCGTTCTGAAAGCAGTCTTTCGAATATCTGAGTCTTTCACTCGCAACTGATAATAGCCAGATCTCAAATCTATTTTTGAAAACACAGCAACTCCTTTCAACTGATCAAACAAATCATCAATTCAGGGTAGAGGATACTTATTCTTAATAGTCACCTTGTTCAATTGACGATAATCTATACACATTCTCATCGTACCATCTTTCTTTTTCAAAAATAAAACCAGAGTACCCCAAGGTGAGAAACTCGGTCTAACAAACCCTCGATCGGTCAACTCTTGCAACTGAGACTTTAATTCTTTTACTTCTGTCGAAGTCATTCGATATGGAGCTATCAAAATCGATGTAGTACCAAGTACCAATTCTATGCCAAATTCTACTTCTCTAACTAGAGGTAATCCCGAAAGTTCTTTAGGAAACATATCAGGGAACTCACAAACAACAGGCATAGATTCAACTTTCTTTTCTGGCACTCTTAAATCAATCACATATGCAAAATAAGCTTTACAACCCTTTCTCATCATACTCAAAGCTTTCATCGAAGATATCACAGCAGGCAAGCCATCCAAATCACTAGATTCAGTTCTGACTATTTCATCATTCTTGCATCTCAAATAAATAGTTTTTCATTTACAATTCACCACAGCATCATGCAAAGTTAACCAATCCATTCCCAGAATAATATCAAACTCATTAAAAGGTAATAGCATTAGATCAGCTGGAAAACAATTGTCTCGAAACATTAATGGACAATTCCTACAGACTTTATCAACCAGGACACATCTGCCTAGGGGGCTCGAAACTCTAGTTACAAATTCAGTAGACTCTACCGGAAAAGTCTTACTATTCACTAAATTCATGCATTTCACTCAAATATGTGGTCTCGAAACCACTATTCTAACTAGGGTCAAAATCAGACAATTACAGTGTGTCACACACAACCGACACACGCCCGTGTGCACAAAAATAGACTATTTGCAAAGCCATTTTGCCACCCTATTTTCACATTCATGCACAAACATAAATTTTCATCCATTCATAACTCAATAGGCAGCCATTCCAATACATTTGATACATATATGATACCAATTCAACATAGTATTCAAATACCTAATTAACATCATGCATTTTCCAATCATATGCCAACCACATATCAAGATAACATTTGCATAATTCCATTCCATCTACTACTTATCAAACATATCATAATTAAACACTTATATACAACCACAACATTATACTAAATTTAGTCAAATCACACGGCTGAGACTTATACCACAAAATGCAGCAAAAATTCATTATTGCAAGTAACCATACTTATCATCTTTAATTGTAACACCTCTAACCCATATACATCGCCGGACTAGATTTGAAAGCATTACCAGACGAATCAGAACATTTAACTTTCATTTCATAATCATCAAAGCATCAGAGATCAACATCAATATAAAGTCCCTTATATAGGTCTTCAAGACCTTAAACATGCGTCAGAAAAGAGTCGGGACTAAATCAAAGACATACAAAATTTTTCCAAAACTTAAATATTTTTCAAACAAATACATGTCACACAGCCGTGTAATCAAGTCATGTGCCTTACACGGCATTAGACACGCCCGTGTGTCTAGGCTGTGTCAAAATATGGCATATATACTTACTTGCTCACACAGCCACAAGATACGCCCGTGTGCCTTGGTCGTGGTCAAGACTAACTTGGGCCACATGGCTAGTCACACGCCTCTGTGCCTTGGCCGTGTTCGAGTCTAACTTACAATTGTAGGGTACCCCAAGGGACACACGACCGTGTAACATGATCGTGTGTCGCACACGGCTGAGACACACGCCCGTGTCCCTACCTGTGTGGACAAAAATAGGCCATTTGAATAGCCAATTTTCCACCCCAATTTGGGTTAACCTACAAGCATCAAACCAAGCATAAATGCACAACCATTTCAGCCAATATCTATACCAAACCATACATAATTCATGCTACAACATTACAAATCATTTCAAATCTCAATTCATCAATCAATTAATACCAAAACTTAAACTAAAATCTTACCTAAACTAATGATCAATACGTCATTCAATCAAATGCTCCAAACTTGCGACAACTTCCCAACAATGACCATTTCTTTTGGCCAACCAAAACATACCACAATTTCACATTAGCAACACATATCATATACCATTATCAAACTATAAGTTTAAACACAAACTAGCCATATCACATGGCTAAATATGTACATCACAAAACATAATTTAAACACTTCTAGCCTATACATGCCATACTTCAATATATACATTTTCAAAGTACCAAAATAAGGTTCGATAGTGTGGTGACGATCCTCGACGATCCCCGAGCTCACAGTAGCTTCAATATCTATAAAAATAATGCAAACACACACAAAGTAAGCTTTCAAAAGCTTAGTAAGCCATATACAAATAAACATATCATTCAAAGGAAATAAGTATCATCAAATCATTTATACTTTGTATACCAAGGCTAACACAAATCTCATATTCAAATATTTACCTTTCATTCTCAAATAGGCTATACAAAGTAAACATACCTGAATCTGATATGATTTCACAAAGTTATTCATTCATTTTCTCAGAATGCCTATTGAACCATTCGAAAACGTAAGGATATACGGATAGCTCAAAGAAGATATACAATGCCAACGTCCCAGATGTGGTCTTACATGTAATCAAACATCGATGCCACTGTCCCAAATAGGGTCTTACACAAAATCAGATACTATGCCGATGTCCCAGACATGGTCTTACATGTAAAACAGAAGTCAATGCCAACATTAAATATTTCTAAGTTCTTTCGTTTCTACACTTTTAAAGCCAATTCTTCTTTATTCTTTCTAAAACTTTTGTTAACCTACGGTGTCTCCATTTATTTCTCTTTTTCCCTCTCATTCAAGAGTGTGATCACTGATGGAAAAAGGGGGTTCTAGCAGAGAGGTTGGGATAGAGGCTCCCAAGTTTAAGCGACGTAAGGTGTTAGCCGTTCGGGACTTTCTGCCTGGATGCGAAAGGGGGACTACGTCAGATTTCGAGTTACATAGGCAAATCACAGTCGATCAATCTAGTCAAGGTTCGGGCGATTTTGAATACTTAGTACTCCAGGTGATAAGGTGTGTACTTCTACCCTATGAATACTTGATATAAAGCCGAAGGTGTGTACACACACTGCACACACAAGTAGATCGGCAAAAGTTGAAATGCTGAAAAGCTGAAATACCGAAAAGTTAAAAGTTTGACTACGGGAGTCTTGCAAGTGCGCGAACACTCGTGAGATGGAAACCGATAGGTTGTCTGAGGCCCCATGAGTGATTCCATGGGCTTGGACTGTGAATTGGCCAACCAGGCCAAAATAGGCTTAATGGGCCTGATGGGCTGTTGGGCCTATAATAGGCAAAAATTGATAATTGATGCTATGTGATGAAAAATCGTATGTGAGCATGACTATAAATGTGATTTGGTCCTGATGGGCCATATAAATGTGATTTGGCCCTAGTGGGCCATATAAATGTGATTAGGCCTAATGGGCCATATATAGGTATGTGAACTTGACTGGGCTTTGTAAGGGGTTTTCAGCCTAGTATATGATGACTACATAAAACTTAATTAATATATTGCGACCGTGGATAAGTCATAGGGTTAAGGTGTGGCAACTGTTATATGTGTGACAGCCCAAAGTTGACCCTAGTCGGGAAGTGGTTTCGGGACCGCTAAACCGAGTCACCGAAATGTTTGAATGTGATACTTATTGTCTATAATATGTAATTATGAATGTGTGAAAATTTCAAGCTTCAATTTGGTTGATTTCATGTGAATTTAGTCAATAGGACTTATGTGAGAAAATTCTAAAATGTGATAGGTCAATGTGTGAGGACCTATTAGTGCATGTGGACAAAGGGCGGACTTGCATGTCAAATTCCCCCCCTAATGAGTAGTGGCCGGCCATGACAAAGAATGATGGGCAAAACATGTCATGAAACATGTTTTGTTAGTGGAAGAATAAAATAAGGAGTATGGGTAATAAAGTAATGGAAAACAAAAGAAAAAAAATGTGTGTGTAGTGTTTGTCCCCCCCCCATTGCCGTGAGCTAAAGAAGAGAAAGGGGGAATTTTGTTCATCCTTTTCTCATCCTCATGCTTGCCAAAACTAGAAAGAAAAACAAAGAAAAATTTTCTCATCCTTTGGTTCATCCTTGGCCAAAAATTTTAAGGAGGAAAGAAGAAGAAAGGTGAAGAGATTCGGCCATGCATGTAGCTAGGCTAAGGTATGTTTGATGATGTTCCATGAGATGCATGCATGTTTTAGTTGTTAGCTTGAGTTCTACCTAACCCATGGTCTAAATCTTGCTATGTGATGGAAATGGCACTTGACCATGGATGCATCATTCTTGGTTGATGTTTGATGTTGTGGTGATGAGGCATGAGGATGAGTTAAGATTCGGCCTAGGTGGAGGTTGTGTTAATGCCATTGCATGCAAAATATGAAGCTTGTTAATGATGCATGTGATGATGGCTTGATGATTCTTGAACCTCCTTTTTAGCATTTTTGTGTGAGCACATATGTGCCTTGGTTGCTAAATGGAGAAGAATCGGCTAGCAAGATGTGTGCTAAGGCCGAATGTAACTTTGCATGTTAATGAGCAATGCATGTGTTAAATTGATGAAAAGGGGGAGGATGCTTTACTAGTGTGTATATGTGTGTATTAAGTGTTGAAATCGACCCCAAAAATGGACATGCATATTCGGCCAAGGGGAAAGAAATTAGCTAATATGTTGTGTTGATGCATGATTTTTGCATGTATGAGACTTTAATGTCTAATGTATGAATATGGGCTAAGTGCCTTGTGTTCATCTTTTGATGCCTAAATGATGAAATCAATTTATTTGTTTGATTAAGCTCAAGAGCAAAGGGGAAATAAATCCGATAAAGGGAAGGAAAAAGTGGTCGAATAGTTAGCGGGATCGTTCGACAACACCCGAGGTAAGTTCTTGAGTAAGAGAGCTTAAATTACAATGTGATTAAATCATGCTCTATGTGTGGCTATTGAGCCGAATGTGCAAGGACGATATGTGCCTTGTGTTTGAGTTTCGCAAATGAAAATGAAATATGAATGTGCATGATTAATTGAATGCTGTCCGGGCTAAGTCCCGAAGGCTTTGTGCTAAGTGAATATATCCGGACTAAGATCCGAAGGCCTTTGTGCGAGATACTAAATCCGGGTTAAGTCCCGAAGGCATTCGTGCGAGTTGTTAAATCCGGGTTAAGTCCCGAAGGCATTCGTGCGAGTTATTAAATTCGGGTTAAGTCCCGAAGGCATTCGTGCGAGTTGTTAAATCCGGGTTATGTCCCGAAGGCATTGTGTGAGTTACTAAAACCGGGCTATGTCCCGAAGGCACTTGAACGAGGAGCTATATCCGGTTAAATTCTGAAGGTACGTGAATTGGAAATGAATGAGCTTGCTGTAAAATTCCAGCTAATACTCGAAAAACATCCCAATATATGGGATATGTTACGTATGTGTTGAATATTAATCGGGCCCTTACAAATAAATGTTCGCTCAGTTGATAAACGAGCTACCGGCCTTCGGCCAAGTTAGTTTATTGTGTATGTACATAAGGGTTGTTAATGTTGTGAAGCAAGTTTGATATCGGTAAATTGCGTATTATGAAATATTCTGTTTAGCTAAATGTGTGCTATTATTTGTGCGTGCTGGAATTCCTTGCTCAAACTTACTAAGCATAAATTGCTTACTCGTTACATTGCTCCTCTGTTTTATAGATTTTTGGTTCTCCAGCTATCGGACTCGGGATCTTGAAGTCGAAGTCGCCCACACTATCAAAGGCTCTTTTGGGTACTATTTTGGTTGAATTTTGATATGGCATGTATAGGACTACCCATTGTTGTCTTTCGAGTACTTTATGAAATGTATAAGTGTACAGCCATGCGAAAATGGCTTGTAGAAGTGGAGTATGGCATTAGACCATGCGTATTTATGAATGTATAGATGGTTTCATGATGTAACTATAGTTGGAATGGAAGTGTTGAGCAAATGACCAGCCACTAGAATGGCTAAGTATGATCATATGTGGGCTTATGTATGACAAGGCCCTAGTTGGTCCATGAAACCCCAAATTCGGTAAGGTTTACTTTGAAAACAGAAGCTGATAGCAGCAGTGGTGTGGATTGGAAAAATCACAAGAATTCGTAGGAGTGAAATTAAATAGTGAATAAATTATGTAATCGAACCTTGATGAATCTACTTTCATATGGAAGTAACGAAACAATCATAGGAATAGTACAGTAAGAGATATTCGGGTTCTTGTGGAACAGGTCCAGAACAGTTTCTGGATTCCTGTTCCGCCTTTGGAAATTCACTATAAATTGACCAGAGATAATTAGGGGTCATACCATATATGTATGGATTCCTCTCTGAGTCTAGTTTCCATAGAAACAAACGGCATCAGTATTGAAGCTCTGTGCAGAGAGATATCCCAGTCGTAATGGGAAAGGGTCAGTGTAGTCGACCCCTGTAACATGGGAGACTTTGACTAATAAACTGTACTAATTGGCCCGACCAAAAATTCTAGAAAAAAATACATAGGTGGGACATGAGTCTAGTTTCAGGGAAAAATCACAAAACTGAATTTCGAGTTGTGAAACTCAAGATATGATTTTTGAAGTGACTAGTACTCAGACTGGGCAGTGTCTGGAAAATTTTTTTAAAGTTTGTTAACATCTCGTGTCCGACTCCGGTGTCGGTCTCGGGTTCGGGGTGTTACATTTTATTGGTATCAGAGCCAGGTTTAGTCGATTCTAGGACTACCGTAATGTGTTGGGTCTAGCTATACATGCCATTTTATGTGATTACTTGATAGTGTGGTGACTTCTGACAATTGTAAATGTGTTTATAGTAATGGATCCCGATCGTGACCGAGAGGTAGCTGATGATCTTGAGAGTGTAGCGCCTGCTCCCGCACAAGGGACAGTGCCGACAGACTCTCAACCTAATGCTAGTAATCCGAATGATGAAGCTAGACAAGCATTCTATAGCGTGATGAATGATTGGTTTAACCAATACATTCGAACTAATATGGCTGTTCCACAACCTCCATTCCCGACAAATACTACCCCCGCACCTACAATACCACCGGTAACGGACCAAATAAGGTCAAATAAGCCCCCAGTTGGCAGAATCCGAAAACATGGGGCTACTGAATTTAAGGCTATGGATAGCGATGATGCCGAGCAAGCTGAATTTTGGCTGGACAACACTATCCGGGTACTCGATGAGCTATCTTGTACACCCGATGAATGCCTAAAGTGTGCTATCTCCTTGCTACGTGATTCTGCCTACTATTGGTGGAGTACTCTGACTTCTATTGTGCCCCGAGAGCAAGTAACTTGGGAGTTTTTCCAAACTGAGTTTCGGAAAAAGTATATCAGTCAGAGATTTGTTGATCAAAAAACGGAAGGAATTTCTTGAGCTTAAGCAAGGCTCCATGTCGGTTACTGATTACGAGCGAAAATTGGTTAGACTTAGCAAATACGCTCGGGAATGTGTTTCGTCCGAAGCTATTATGTGTAGACGCTTCGAGGATGGGCTGAATGAAGATATAAAAATGTTCGTTGGCGTTCTTGAAATACGAGAGTTCGTGGTACTTGTTGAACGAGCTTGTAAAGCCGAAGAGCTTAGAAAAGAAAAGCAAAGAGTTGATGAGGGAACTGGAGAGTTTCGAAAAAGATCCTCGGGAAGGTCTCTTCAACAGTCATCGAAGAGATTTCGAGATGATGCGGGCCAGTTTAGAGGCACTTCGGGCCTTTTTAGACGAGATCGTGATCGACCCCCTGTGGGTACACGAGGCACTTCGGTCGCCAGTGTTGGGAATGAACGTCGAGATAGAACGAAGTGTCGATATTGCGGTAAATGGCATTCAGGGAGTTTTAGATTCCCTGACCGCTCCTGTTACAAGTGCAGATCAGTTGACCACTTCATTAAAGATTGCCCGAGGTTGTTTGAACAGAATGAAAATCAGAGTGGGAAACCGGGTGCTACCACTGCTCGAGGTAGACCATCTAGAAATACGGGCAATGCTAGTGGTGGTCAGAGAGGATCTAGAGATGATATAACCAGATCCGAAGCTCGTGCGCCTGCTAGAGCTTATGCTATACGTGCCCGCGAGGATGCTTCTTCGCCTGATGTTATTACCGGTACATTCACTCTCTTTGATACTAATGTAATTGCTTTGATTGACCCCGGTTCTACTCATTCTTACATATGTGAAACCTTAGCATCCAGTAAGACTTTACCTATTGAGTCTACTGAGTTCGTAATTCGGGTGTCAAATCCCTTGGGTCGTTACGTGCTTGTCGACAAAGTGTGTAAGAAATGTCCCCTAGAAATTCGAGGTTCCTGTTTTCCGGCGGACTTGATGCTTTTGCCGTTTGATGAATTTGATGTTATCCTTGGTTTGGATTGGTTGACCGCGCATGATGCGATTGTGAATTGCAAGAGCAAGACTATTGATTTGAGGTGCGCAAATAACGAAGTAGTCCCAATTGAGTCTGCGGACTTGGAGGGGATGCTAGCTGTAATATCAGCAATGTTGGCACAGAAATATGTAAGAAAAGGGTGCGAAGCATACCTTGTGTATGTACTTGATGACAAAGAATTAGAAAAGAAACCCGAATCTGTGCCGGTGGTTTGTGAATACCCGGATGTTTTTCCGGAAGAATTACCGGGTTTACCACCTGTTCGGGAGGTAGAGTTTGGTATTGAGCTTGTACCTAGGACTACGCCGATTTCGATAGCTCCGTATCGTATGGCACCAACCGAGTTAAAGGAGTTGAAAGCTCAGTTGCAAGAACTGATGGATAGAGGTTTCGCTCGACCAAGTTTCTCACCTTGGGGTGCACCAGTATTGTTCGTGAAAAAAAAGGACGGAACCATGAGGTTGTGCATTGACTATCGTCAGCTGAATAAAGTGACGATAAAGAACAAATATCCGTTGCCGCGCATCGATGATTTGTTCGACCAACTGAAGGGAGCCTCAGTGTTCTCAAAAATAGATTTGAGATCGGGCTATTATCAGTTGCGAATCCGAGATTCAGATATTCCTAAAACTGCCTTCAGAACGAGATATGGTCACTACGAATTCTTAGTGATGCCGTTTGGGCTCACTAATGCCCCTGCAGTATTTATGGATTTGATGAATCGGATCTTCAGGCCGTATTTGGATCGGTTCGTAGTGGTGTTCATTGATGACATTTTGGTCTATTCAAGAGACGAGACCGAACATGCTGAGCATCTGATGCTAGTGCTGCAAATTTTGCGGGATAAGCAGTTATATGCTAAGTTCAGTAAGTGAGAGTTCTGGTTAAGAGAGGTTAGCTTCTTGGGTCATGTGGTATCCGCGTCGGGTATTCGAGTTGACCCGAACAAAATTTCAGCCATACTTGACTGGAAACCTCCGAGAAATATTACGGAAGTTCGGAGCTTTTTGGGGCTCGCCGGTTATTACCGACGATTTGTGAAAGGTTTCTCGATGATAGCCACACCAATGACGAAGCTACTTCAAAAGGATGTTAAGTTCGAGTGGACGGAGAAATGTCAGAAAAGTTTCGACCAACTGAAAACTCGTTTGACTGAAGCTCCAATTTTGGTGCAACCCGAATCAGGTAAAGAGTTTGTCATCTATAGTGACGCATCCCTACTTGGGTTGGGTTGCGTATTGATGCAAGAAGGTCGAGTCGTGGCCTATGCGTCGAGACAATTGAAGCCACACGAGAGGAATTATCCGACCCATGATCTCGAACTAGCTGCCATCGTGTTTGCTTTAAAAATATGGCGACATTATCTGTTTGGTGAGAAGTGCCATGTATTTTCGGATCACAAAAGTCTCAAATATTTGATGACTCAACGAGACTTGAATCTGCGACAAAGACGTTGACTTGAGTTGTTGAAAGATTACGAGCTTGTCATTGATTACCACCCGGGAAAGGCTAACGTGGTTGCGGACGCCTTAAGCCGGAAGTCATTGTTTGCTTTACGAGCGATGAACGTGCATTTGTCTGTTCTACCAGACAGTGTGTTAGTAGCTGAATTAAAAGCTAAACCATTATTGACTCACCAAATTCGTGAAGCTCAGAAAGTCGATGATGAATTGGTTGCAAAACGGGCTAAGTGTTTTCCGAACGAGGAATCGGAGTTTCAAATTGATGATGATGATTGTTTGAGGTTCAGAAATCGTTTGTGTGTTCCAAGGAATTCAGAACTCATTTTGATGATTCTGAACGAAGCCCATTGTAGCCGAATGTCAATTCACCCGGGGAGTACAAAAATGTACAACGATTTGAAACGTCAATTTTGGTGGCATGGTATGAAACGGGACATCTCCGACTTTGTTTCGAGATGTTTGATATGTCAACAAGTGAAAGCGGAACATCAAGTGCCTTCAAGATTACTCCAGCCGATCATGATACCCGAGTGGAAATGGGATCGAGTCACAATGGACTTTGTGTCCGGACTGCCCTTGTCAGCAAGTAAGAAGGATGCGATATGGGTTGTTGTTGATAGACTGACTAAGTCGGCTCATTTCATCCCCGTACGTACGGATTTTTCATTGGATAAACTAGCTGAATTGTACGTTTATCAAATTGTGAGATTACACGGGGTACCTGTTTCTATCGTGTCGGATAGAGATCCGAGATTCACCTCACGATTTTGGAAGAAATTGCAAGAAGCTCTGGGTACCAAGTTGCATTTTAGCACTGCTTTTCACCCCCAAACCGATGGTCAATCCGAGCGGATAATTCAGATACTTGAGGATATGTTGAGATGTTGCATCCTCGAGTTCAGTAGTTCATGGGAATGGTATTTACCTTTGATTGAATTCGCTTACAACAATAGTTTTCAATCAAGTATTAAGATGGCACCTTACGAGGCCTTGTACGGTCGTAAATGCCGTACACCATTGTTTTGGACCGAGCTCGGTGAAAGTAAAATTTTCGGAGTTGATTTGATTAAAGATGCTGAGCAGAAAGTAAAGGTAATCCGTGAAAGTCTGAAGGTAGCCACGGATCGTCAGAAGTCGTACGCAGATTTGAAACGAAAAGACATCGAGTATCAGGTGGGAGACAAAGTGTTCCTTAAGGTTTCACCTTGGAAAAAGATACTCAGGTTCGGCCGTAAGGGCAAGATGAGCCCAAGATTCATTGGGCCGTACGAAATCTCCGAACGAGTTGGTCCGGTTGCGTATAGATTGATTTTGCCCCCGGAGCTTGAAAAGATTCATGACGTCTTTCATGTTTCGATGCTTCGACGCTATCGATCTGATCCATCGCATATAATTAGCCCATCAGAGGTTGAAATTCAAGTTGACATGAGCTATGAAGAAGAACCGATGCGTATCCTAGCTCGTGAAGTGAAGGAGTTCCGAAACAAAAGAGTTCCGCTAGTAAAGGTGTTATGGCTCAAACACGGGATCGAGGAAGCTACTTGGGAGACCGAGAGCTCGATGAAAGAACGATACCCAAACCTATTTACCGGTAAGATTTTCGGGGACGAAAATTTCTTAAGTGGGGGAGAGTTGTGACAGCCCAAAGTTGACCCTAGTCGGGAAGTGGTTTCGGGACCGCTAAACCGAGTCACCGAAATGTTTGAATGTGATACTTATTGTCTAGAATATGTAATTATGAATGTGTGAAAATTTCAAGCTTCAATTTGGTTGATTTCATGTGAATTTAGTCAATAGGACTTATGTGAGAAAATTCTAAAATGTGATAGGTCAATGTGTGAGGACCTATTAGTGCATGTGGACAAAGGGGGGACTTGCATGTCAAATTCCCCCCCTAATGAGTAGTGGCCGGCCATGACAAAGAATGATGGGCAAAACATGTCATGAAACATGTTTTGTTAGTGGAAGAATAAAATAAGGAGTATGGGTAATAAAGTAATGGAAAACAAAAGAAAAAAAATGTGTGTGTAGTGTTTGTCCCCCCCCATTGCCGTGAGCTAAAGAAGAGAAAGGGGGAATTTTGTTCATCCTTTTCTCATCCTCATGCTTGCCAAAACTAGAAAGAAAAACAAAGAAAAATTTTCTCATCCTTTGGTTCATCCTTGGCCAAAAATTTTAAGGAGGAAAGAAGAAGAAAGGTGAAGAGATTCGGCCATGCATGTAGCTAGGCTAAGGTATGTTTGATGATGTTCCATGAGATGCATGCATGTTTTAGTTGTTAGCTTGAGTTCTACCTAACCCATGGTCTAAATCTTGCTATGTGATGGAAATGGCACTTGACCATGGATGCATCATTCTTGGTTGATGTTTGATGTTGTGGTGATGAGGCATGAGGATGAGTTAAGATTCGGCCTAGGTGGAGGTTGTGTTAATGCCATTGCATGCAAAATATGAAGCTTGTTAATGATGCATGTGATGATGGCTTGATGATTCTTGAACCTCCTTTTTAGCATTTTTGTGTGAGCACATATGTGCCTTGGTTGCTAAATGGAGAAGAATCGGCTAGCAAGATGTGTTCTAAGGCCGAATGTAACTTTGCATGTTAATGAGCAATGCATGTGTTAAATTGATGAAAAGGGGGAGGATGCTTTACTAGTGTGTATATGTGTGTATTAAGTGTTGAAATCGACCCCAAAAATGGACATGCATATTCGGCCAAGGGGAAAGAAATTAGCTAATATGTTGTGTTGATGCATGATTTTTGCATGTATGAGACTTTAATGTCTAATGTATGAATATGGGCTAAGTGCCTTGTGTTCATCTTTTGATGCCTAAATGATGAAATCAATTTATTTGTTTGATTAAGCTCAAGAGCAAAGGGGAAATAAATCCGATAAAGGGAAGGAAAAAGTGGTCGAATAGTTAGCGGGATCGTTCGACAACACCCGAGGTAAGTTCTTGAGTAAGAGAGCTTAAATTACAATGTGATTAAATCATGCTCTATGTGTGGCTATTGAGCCGAATGTGCAAGGACGATATGTGCCTTGTGTTTGAGTTTTGCAAATGAAAATGAAATATGAATGTGCATGATTAATTGAATGCTGTCCGGGCTAAGTCCCGAAGGCTTTGTGCTAAGTGAATATATCCGGACTAAGATCCGAAGGCCTTTGTGCGAGATACTAAATCCGGGTTAAGTCCCGAAGGCATTCGTGCGAGTTGTTAAATCCGGGTTAAGTCCCGAAGGCATTCGTGCGAGTTATTAAATCCGGGTTAAGTCCCGAAGGCATTCGTGCGAGTTGTTAAATCCGGGTTATGTCCCGAAGGCATTGTGTGAGTTACTAAAACCGGGCTATGTCCCGAAGGCACTTGAACGAGGAGCTATATCCGGTTAAATTCCGAAGGTACGTGAATTGGAAATGAATGAGCTTGCTGTAAAATTCCAGCTAATACTCGAAAAACATCCCAATATATGGGATATGTTACGTATGTGTTGAATATTAATCGAGCCCTTACAAATAAATGTTCGCTCAGTTGATAAACGAGCTACCGGCCTTCGGCCAAGTTAGTTTATTGTGTATGTACATAAGGGTTGTTAATGTTGTGAAGCAAGTTTGATATCGGTAAATTGCGTATTATGAAATATTCCGTTTAGCTAAATGTGTGCTATTATTTGTGCGTGCTGGAATTCCTTGCTCAAACTTACTAAGCATAAATTGCTTACTCGTTACATTGCTCCTCTGTTTTATAGATTTTTGGTTCTCCAGCTATCGGACTCGGGATCTTGAAGTCGAAGTCGCCCACACTATCAAAGGCTCTTTTGGGTACTATTTTGGTTGAATTTTGATATGGCATGTATAGGACTACCCATTGTTGTCTTTCGAGTACTTTATGAAATGTATAAGTGTACAGCCATGCGAAAATGGCTTGTAGAAGTGGAGTATGGCATTAGACCATGCGTATTTATGAATGTATAGATGGTTTCATGATGTAACTATAGTTGGAATGGAAGTGTTGAGCAAATGACCAGCCACTAGAATGGCTAAGTATGATCATATGTGGGCTTATGTATGACAAGGCCCTAGTTGGTCCATGAAACCCCAAATTAGGTAAGGTTTACTTTGAAAACAGAAGCTGATAGCAGCAGTGGTGTGGATTGGAAAAATCACAAGAATTCGTAGGAGTGAAATTAAATAGTGAATAAATTATGTAATCGAACCTTGATGAATCTACTTTCATATGGAAGTAACGAAACAATCATAGGAACAGTACAGTAAGAGATATTCGGGTTCTTGTGGAACAGGTCCAGAACAGTTTCTGGATTCCCTGTTCCGCCTTTGGAAATTCACTATAAATTGACCAGAGATAATTAGGGGTCATACCATATATGTATGGATTCCTCTCTGAGTCTAGTTTCCATAGAAACAAACGGCATCAGTATTGAAGCTCTGTGCAGAGAGATATCCCAGTCGTAATGGGAAAGGGTCAGTGTAGTCGACCCCTGTAACATGGGAGACTTTGACTAATAAACTGTACTAATTGGCCCGACCAAAAATTCTAGAAAAAAATACATAGGTGGGGACATGAGTCTAGTTTAGGAAAAAATCACAAAACTGAATTTCGAGTTGTGAAACTCAAGATATGATTTTTGAAGTGACTAGTACTCAGACTGGGCAGTGTCTGGAAAATTTTTTTAAAGTTTGTTAACATCTCGTGTCCGACTCCGGTGTCGGTCTCGGGTTCGGGGTGTTACAATATGCATGTCTAGGATTGGATCTAGGGAGAGCTTGGTACTTAAGCGGTCTTAATAACTCACCTACTCTTCTCTAGAATCCTACCTGGTGCATAGTATTCGTTCATCTTAGCTCATGGGATTTATTAATGGGCCAAGGTAAATGAAAACTGTAACAAAATGAGAAATTATCGAAATGCTCCTAAGGGCGAAAATGACTAAAATACCCCTAAGTGTTGAATGTAAGTTTTATGGATATGACATGCATATCTGCTGCATACAAATGATATTCTGCTTAGGTTGCATATAGGTTGGGTATTATGGAACGGAGGAAGTATATGAGGATCGTATGGTTTCTTGACAATCGTGGATCCACCGACAGCTTTTAAGCCCAATGTGTAAATGAAGGTAGTTTCGCAACCGAGCTACCATGATGTGTATCAGTTGGGTGGGTCGATATTTATATCCCCACATGATGTGTCGGGGGACGGAGCTGGTGTGTGGCAGATGGATTATTGGGATGGGATTGCACTACATTGCATTGCATGTATGATATTGTTGTGATATTATTACAATGTGGGCTTTGGCCCAACCGAAGCAAATTTGGGCTAAGGCCCAGAGACCACCGTTATTGAATTAGGCTCTGGCCCAAAATGACTAACGATTGCTTTATACTCGTTGAGGGTTGTACACGTTGAGTTTTTGAAACTCACCCCCTCCTTCTAAACTTTTCAAGTGATCCTTAGTAGGCGATTCGACAGATGGAGGGACTTGGAGGAGGCCAACTAGCATAAAAAGTTTAGACTTAGTCTTTATGTAATTTTAATATATTGACTTTAAATTATTTTTATTTGATTTGGGTTGTAACAAGGTCTTTCCTCTGGCTAATATTTCAAATTAGGATTATTATCATTTTTTTATGTTTTATATTTATTAGAAGTAGAACGTGGTTTCCTAAATCATAACTGTTTTTAAATACTATGTTTCTGAAACTCAATTTTTAAATGACGAGTTTTCATAAAATCAAATGTTCTAAATAAAGCTTCCGTAACTGAAAAGAGATTTTACACAGTAATTAAGGTTTTTAGTTTTAAGGAAGTGTTTTCAATGAAAACAAGGTTTTCGCTAAAACACTTCAATGTGACGCGCCAAATTCAGCCATAACATCTGGGCCGGGTTTGGGGTGTTACAATGACGAATCAGATCTGTATTATTGAAGCATCAATACGTGAAACACATCATGAATCTTTTCTAACTCTGGTGGCAACAACAATCTATATGCTACCGGCCCAATACGCTCGGTAATATCATACGGCCCGATGAACCTCGGACTTAATTTTCTTTTTCTACCGAACCGAAGTACTTTCTTCCACGGAGATACCTTTAAAAACACTCTGTCGTCGATCTCAAACTCAATATCTTTTCTTTTCAAATCCACATAAGATTTCTAACGATCAGAAGCTTCTTTCAAACTATCTCGGATCACTTTTACTTTCTGCTCGGTTTCTTTTATCAAATCAATTCCATGAATTTTATTTTCACTGAGCTTTGTCCAATACAAAGGTGTACGGAATTTGCGACCATATAAAGCTTCGTAGGTGCCATTTTAATTCTTAACTGAAAACTGTTATTATAAGCAAATTCAATCAAGGGCAAATATTGTTCCCACGTACATTCAAATTTAAGAATACAACATCTTAACATATCCTCGAGTATCTGAATAATTCGCTCGGATTGACCGTCCGTTTGCTGGTGAAAAGCTATACTAAAGTGCAATTTAGTACCCAAAGCATCTTTTAATTTCTTCCAGAATCATGATGTGAATTCAGATCTCTGTCTAACACTATAGACAATGGCACACCATGCAATCGCACGATATCAGAAATGTATAACTCAGCCAAGCGAGTAATTGGGTTGAACAAGAATAAAATGAGGTAATTTCATCAATCAATAAAGTACAACCTAGATAGCATCTTTGTTTATTAGAGACAGGGGTAAACCCGAAACAAAATCCATTGTCACTCGATCTCATTTCCATTTTGGAACCATAATCAATTGTAACAAACCAGATGGCACCTGATGTTCAGCTTTAACTTGCTGACCGATCAAACATTTCGAAATAAAGTCAGAAATATCTCTTTTCATTCTGGACCACCAGTAATGCTGTTTCAGATCATTATACATTTTCGTACTACCCAGATGCACAGATAACCTACTATTATGAGCTTCACTCAAAATCATCTGAATTAACTCTGGATTTCTCGGGACACAAATTCTATCTCAGAATCTCATACAATTATCTTTATCAATTCTAAATTCTAAATCAGACTCTACATCACACTGAACTTGTTTAGCTAAATTTTCATTATCAATCTTCTGAGCTTCGATAATCTGCTGTAAAAACAAAGGTCTCACTTTTAACTCTGCTAAAACTGAACCATCATCAGACAGAACCAAATGAGCATTCATCGCACGCGGAGTAAATAATGATTTCTGACTTAAAGCATCTGCAACAACATTTGTTTTACCCGGATGATAGTCAATCACAAGTTCGTAGTCTTTTAGGAGTTCTAACCATCTTCTCTGTTGTAGATTTAGATCTTTCTAAGTCACTAGATATTTCAAACTCTTATGATCAGAATATACATGACATTTCTCACCGAATAGGTAATGACGCCAAACCTTTAGAGCAAACACAATTGCAGCTAACTTAAGATCATGTGTCGGATAGTTCTTTTCACGTGGCTTCAATTGTCTCAAAGCATAAGTAATGACTTTGCCTTCTTACATTGAAACACATCCCAGACCGATCAATGAAGCATCACTGTATAACACCAATTCTTTACCCGATTCAGGTTGTACCAATACCGGAGCTTCAGTAAAAAAAGTTTTCAACTGATCGAAGCTGTTCTGACACTTTTCAAACCACTTAAATTTAGCATCTTTTTGAAGTAGCATTGTTAACGGAGTTGCAATCATAGAAAAGCCTTTTACGAGCCTTCTATAATAACCAGTAAGTCCCAGAAAATTGTGGGCTTAAAAGACGTTCCTTAGAGGTTTCTAATCCAGAATATCTAAAATCTTATTTGGATCAACTCGAATACCAGATGTTGATACAATATGATCTAGAAAACTGACTTCACGTAACTAGAATTCACATTTGCTAAACTTCGTATACAACTGTTTATCTCACAGAGTCTGTAGCATCTGTTCTCAGATGCTCGGCATGTTCAGTTTCATCTCATGAATAAATCAATATGTCATCAATGAATACGGCAACAAATCAATCTAAATACGGTCTGAAAATTTTGTTCATCAAATCCATAAACATAGTAGGTGCATTAGTTAATCCGAAAGGCATAACTAAGAATACATAATAGCCATACTTCATTCTGAAAGTAGTTTTCGAAATGTCTGAGTCTTTCACTCTCAACTGATAATAGTCTGATCTCAAATCTATCTTTGAAAACACAGCAGCTCCTTTCAACTAATCAAACAAATCATCAATACGGGGTAGAGGATACTTATTCTTGATAGTCACTTTGTTCAACTGACGATAATCGATACACATTCTCATCGTACCATCTTTCTTTTTAACAAATAGAATTAGAGCACCCTAAGGTGAGAAACTCGATCTAGCAAACCTTTTATCGGTTAATTCTTGCAACTAAGACTTTAATTCTTTCAGTTCAGTCAGAGCCATTCTATACGGAGCTTTCAAAATCCGGTAGTACTAGGTACCAATTTAATGTCAAATTCAACTTCTCTAACCGGAGGTAATCTCAAAAGTTCTTCAGGAAATACATCAGGGAACTCACAGACAATCGGCACATATTCAACTTTCTTTTCTGACACTCTCGAATCAATCACATAAGGAAAATAGGCTTCACAACCCTTTCTCACAATACTTAAAGCTTTCATCGAAGATATCACAGAAAGAAATCCATTCAAATCACTAGATTCAATTCTGACTATTTCATCATTTTTGCATCTCAAATCAATAGTTTTTTGTTTGCAGTTCACAACAGCATCATGCAAAGTTAACCAGTCCATACCTAGAATTATATCAAATTCATCAAAGGGCAATAGCATCAAATCAGTTGGAAAACAATTGTCTCGAAACATTAACGGACAATTCTTGCAGACTTTATCAACCAGAACAACCCCAAAGGTGTCCTAAAGTTCCTCCACTGAATTGTAGTACGGAATCATCTCCAAAGATCTCGGTCAAAGCAGGCATATGCCAAACGTGAATAGCCCCCGAAGCTACAGGCAGAACACCTGGCATAGAAACCCAATCTTGAGTGAAATAAATACCACGGCTTCGATCGCCTAGGGGGTTCGAAATTCTAATTACAAATTCAGTAGACTCTACAGGCAAAGTTTTACTGTTCAATAAGTTCATGCATATATACGAATGTATCAGTCCAGGATCTATCAAAGTAATCACAGAAGTATCATAAAGAGTAAATGTACCCATAATCATATCTGGTGATGATGCTTCATCACGAGCTCAGATAGCATAGGCTCTGGCAGGTGCACGAGCCTCAGACTAACAGCTGTATCTTTTGTCCCTCTCTGACTGCCACCTACATTTTTTGTATTTCTGAGAGGTCTACCACAAGAAGCATTGCCACTCGGTCTCGAATTTTGCACACTTTTTTGCTCGACAGATTCAAGGCAATCGCAGATAAAATGATCTAACGATCCACATCTGAACAAGCCTGATCATACAGTCTATAATTACCGGGATGTCTTTTACCATAATGCTTACACTCAAGGTGATCAGATTTAGCATTTCCAACACTGGCAACAGATGTATCTGGAGCTTTGAAGCTCGAATACAATCTTGTACGATCTCTATTTGAATGTCCCACATTAGCCTTTGAACGGCTATTATCATCTAGAAATTTCTTTGATGCAGATTGAAATGACTTGCCCAATGATCTATTTCGCACTTCTCTAGCTTCATAATCAGCTTTTCTTTTCTCATTCCTGAGATCTTCAACTTTACATGCTCGTTCAACAAGCACAACAAATTTTTTAATCTCGAGAATCCCGACTAACAAACGAATATCCTCGTTCAAATCATCTTCAAATCTTTTGCACATCATTGCTTCTATAGATACACATTCACGAGCATATTGATTCATTCTTAAAAATTCTCACTAGTATTCTATGACAGACGTACGACCTTATTTAAGCTCGAGAAACTCTTTATGTTTTTGGTCGATGAATCTCTAATTGATGTATTTATTTCAAAATTCAGCTTCGAAAGGAGTCCCTGGTGACTTGTTCACTCAAAACTACCGATACCAAAGTTTTCCACCAGTGGTATGTCATATCTCTCAGAAGCGAAACGGCACATTTTATACATTCCTCGAGACTCAAAGACAATTCATCAAACACTCTTATTGTATTCTCTAACCAGAACTCGATTTTTCCAGCATCATCATTCGTTGTAGCTCGGAATTCTTCAGCCCCATACTTTCTGATCTTATCTACCAAAGGCTTACATATCTGAACCGAGTTCACTGATTGCATAACAGGAGCTTATAGAAAATTAACCGGGAGTGGGTGTAACACCCCTCGCCCGTATCCCTCACTGGAACAGGGTTCGAGGTGTTACCTAACTTAAACTCAGTCAATCACACAAAAACCGTGCTGAAAAATTTCAATCAATTTAAACTTTTCTTTTCACATGCAATCTATCCCATATATGAGCTTACGAGGTCCAAAACATTAAAACCCTATACATGCCATAGACTCGAAATACTAGGATTTACTTACACCGATAATGTGAGCTCGATAGTGTGATAATATCTCTGGCGAACTCCAACCCGAGCAGGTAACTGAAGTCAACAATCTATAAAATAAAGAAATGTAACAACGGAGTAAGCTTTCATAAGCTTAGTAAGTCTTAAGCAATGCAAACAAATAAACGCAATTATACTTCGATTATTTAATTTCTTAAGTGGCCAATTCTAGGGATATTGCCATCTGGTCGAATATACACAAGCACATAATGCATGTTCATCATTCTTATCACACTTAATCTGAATTCATATAACATAATTTTATCAAATACCCTCACATATTTTCACACCCTGACCAGGTGTATCATGATCATAGGTATAGTTTTAACATTTATTCACGTACATATCACATTACTCCCTTATGATTCACTTCAAATCAAACTCACATATGAGTACATACTGCGTACCTGGCCCACTTTACATATTAAATGTATTCATTTGACAATCTAGCACTAGGTACCTTAGACATAGGCTTTTCTCAAATCACTGGCATTTCGCCTGCTAGGCTCGAGGCTCGATATTATTTCACCAGCTTTATAGCCTGCTAGGCTCGAAAGCCTGAATAATACCTTACCGACATTATAGTCTGCTAAGCTCAAAGGCCCGAATAATCAAATCAACAAGTTCCATATAACATATTCATATCAATTGAGTACTAACATCATTCAAACGTATATATAATTATACATCTCAAAACACTTTTCTTTCATCTCATTTTCACACTTAACATTTGATAGCTTATGCATAACATTTCACTCACATTCATTTCAAACTTATCATTTGATTATAAAAGCACATTGCATATTTACCTACATGTTATACTTGCCATTAGGCCATATAAGCATGATACAATACACTATCATTTCATCTTTAACATTCGGCTAAACCCTTATCTTACAAGGAACACCGAATTCACATAACATATCATTTCACCGACATTACGCCTGCTAGGCACGAAGGCCCGAACACACATCACCGGCACGAAGCCTGCTAGGCACGAAGGCCCGAATATAATACCAGCACTACGCCTGCAGGATTTATCCCGGATATAATACCAGCACGAAGCCTGCGGGATTTAACCCAGATATTTTACCAGCACGAAGCCTGCGGGTCCTTAAGCACGGATACACATCAAATATCATGCATATTTAATTATATATTAACACATCTCATTCAACATATCACATTTCCATTTCACCATTCAAACTTAACCCATAGTGACCATTCGACTATAAGTCATATGCATAAATTACTTGTCGCGCAACTTAGTTCAAGTAGAACCAAAAGGTCACGATTCATCTAAAATATACATATTGCTCTCTGATTCGCACACAACCTTTCAAATTAGCAATTATAAGATGGTTCCGCACATAGCCCATCCTTATCGATAATTTACGATGGTTTTACCCTTACTCACATATATGTCATAGGCATTTTTACCTATGCTTCTCAATTCACATTCATGATTCAATTCCAATCGATTTAACATGCCTAAGTACATATCGCATACCTGAATAATTTACTTTACGAAACGAATCCACATATCGTATTAGCCCATAGTCTTATAGCACCACACTTTTAATGGTTTACCTCATCGAAGTTCACATTTAATCACTTTAGTGCCAATCCATATTGGGCTATCACAAAGGAGTAATAATAATAATTTTATACACATCATGGTTTCCTTTAGGTATTTAATAATCACAAATCGTGATATCTCCACCAGCACATATACGGCATAGTTTATTCATTGTACCACTCATTTAGTGCATCAAATTTCCAAATCCAATTCAACTTAAGCATAATAGCCATAATCGGCTTATAGCCTTAAATCATTACATATTCGGCACATTAACTAAATAAAATTTACATTCCCTTTACCATATTAATTTAACTCGTGGGCATATAAACAGGAATCGAGCTTAAACACTTAAGAACTTACCTCGAATGTTGCCGAATGATTACAACAGCTATTCGATTACTTTCTCTTTTCTCTTATCCGAATTTACCCCTCTATGCTCTTGAGCTTAAAATTTAAAGATTTTAAACTAGTCATTATTCGACTATTCAAGCATCACTTTCAAAATATAATATATATACAACTTTCACACCTACTGATCATAGTAAGCTTATAAGAAATCAATAAGCAACTCATTAACAAATTTTTGTCAATGTTTACCACATAATTATAATTTCACTGCAAGTTGTCTTCTTGAGCAACAGTCACTAAATCATTTATAACTAGAGCTACGAAACTCCAAATCAAGTTCCGTTAATTTTCCTTGAAAATAGACCCACATATATTTTACCCATAAAATTTTCAGGATTTTTAGTTTGGCCAATAAATACCAGATTTTTCTTAAATTTTCCCTTATTTCACTGTTTGACTAATCTGACCACTCTTCACTACGAATCAAATTTCTCATTGTACAAAATTCAAAATATGTTCTCATTTATTTCATTTGAAACTAAACTCATTAAGGAGTCAAAGCATATAAACTTCATCTTATAACCATTTTTTTTACAATTTATAATGATTTTATAAAAACAGAACAGAGGATCTAGAACTCATTCTGACCCTGTCCCACATCACTTCAAATATCTCATCATCGGAAATTATTTTGCTTACACGGTTTCTTTTATAAGAAACTAGACTCATTAAGCTTTAATTACATAATTTATTCTGTGACAGCCCTAAATTGACCCTAGTCAGAAAGTGGTTTCGGGACTACAAGACCGAGTCATAAAAATAATTAACCATTATATTTGATGCTTATTATATGTATATAGGCATGTGTGAAAATTTCATGTTTGAATTTTGTTAATTGTAAGTGAATTTTGCTAAATAGGACTTCTGTGAGAAAATTTAGAAATGTGCTAAGCAAATGTCAAAGTGGCCTATTGATGCATGCTAGAAAATGTTGTCCTTGCATGTCAAAATACCCAAAACTTGGGATGGTGGCCGGCCATGCTATGGGTAAAAAGGTATTATAAACATGTTATGTTAGTGTTTCATGGGAGGAATGATAAAATAAGGAGCATGGTAATAAAATAATGAAAAGGAAAATGATGAAGAAAAAAAAGAAAAAGTTCTCATGTTGTTCAACTTGGCCGAATAGAAGAAAGAAAAAGAAGGGAAGAGCTTGGAGAAAATCGGCTATGGTGGTTCACTAGACTAAGGTATGTTGATGTTGTTCCATGAGATTCATGCATGTTTTTAGTTGTTAGCTTGAGTTCTACCTAGCCCATGGTTTAAATCTTTGCTATGAGATGGAGATGATATTCGGCCATGGGTGTTGTCTTCTTGGTTGGTGTTTGATGTTGTGGTGATGAGGCATGAAGATGAGTTAAGTTTCGGCTAAGGTGGACTTGTGTTGATGTCATTTGCATGCTAAGTGTAAAGCTTTGTAATGATACATGTGATGGTGATTGATGACTCTTGGATTTTCTTTTTAGGATTTTTGAGTTAGACATTAAGTTCTTTGTTTAACCCATGACCAAAATTGAATTGGTATGGTGTCTTGATGCATTCAGCCATGGTAGGAAGTAGATGAGAATTGGTAGTAAGGTGAAGTGCAAATGTTAGTACTTGATTACTAGTGTATATATGTGTATTAGCCGAGTTTTGAACTTGAAACAAAATGGTATGTAGTCAATACAAGTAACCATATTTGTAGGAAGTATTAAGCATATAATCGGCCTCAACATAGACATGCATATTCGGCCACATGAGGTAGATTGGTGTTGCATGTATTCGGTTAGAGGCAAGCATATTGATGCTTTTATCTTGGCTTAGATAATCGGCTAAAAGAGAGTGTGGGCTAATATGTTGAGTTGATTCATGATTTCATATATATGTGACTCTAATGTCTAATGTATATATGGGTTAAGTACCTTGAGTTCCTCTTTGTGATGTTCAAATGATTAAATCAATTTATTTGTTAAATTAAGCTCAAGAGCAAAGGGGAACTAAATCCGATAAAGGGAAGGAAAAAGTGATCGAATAGCCGTCGAAATCACTCGACAACATCCGAGGTAAGTTTTCGAGTAATGAAACTTAGTTTACGATTTGATTAAGTCATGACGTATAATCATAACAAATATACGGTGATATAATGATTCTACTTGAATTATATGTTGAGTTAATTAGCCTATACGTATGATGGGTAGCCGTATGTGCATAGAGATCATGTCATAAAGCAAACCAAATCATGCTGTTTGTATGTGGCTATTGAGCTGAAAATGGGAATGCTTAATAATTGACTTGTGTTTGAATTCTAGTTATGAAAATGAAATAAAGATGTGTCATGATTTACTGATATGTGCATGAATATTCGGATGATAACGGGGCTAAGTCCCGAAGGCATTTGTGCTAGTGACTAATTCCGGGCTAAGTCCCGAAGATATTTGTGCGAGTTACTAATTCTGGGCTAAGTCCCGAAGGCATTTGTGTGAGTTACTAATTCCGGGCTAAGTCTCGAAGGCATTTGTGCGAGTTACTATATCCGGGCTAAGTCCCGAAGGCATTTGTGCGAACTACTATATCCGGGCTAAGTCCCGAAGGCATTTGAGCGAGTAGCTATATCCGGTTAAATCCCAAAGGTACTTGGTTTGGGAATGAGCGATCTTGCTGTAATAATTTCAATTAATATGCTCGTAAAATCCCAACGATGAGGTATGTTTCGTATATGCATTGGATTAGTTGATTCCTTTTAAATAGCATTCGCTCAGTCGGTTAATGAGCTTCCGGCTTTTGGTTAAGTTGATCTCTTATGTATGAGTATAAGGGTTGGTAATGTGAAGTAGGTATGATTTCGAGAATATGTGTATATGAAATTATCCGTTTAGTCATATGAATGCTATACTTCAATTGTGCCTAATTTCATTGCTCAAAACTTACTAAGCATTAAATGCTTATTCCGTTTCTTTGATTCTCTGTTTTATAGATTTTGGTTCGTCAGCTATCGAACTCGGGATTGTCAAAGTCGAAGTCGTCCACACTATCAAAGCCCTTTTGGTACTCATTTAGATGAACTCTGAAAATGGCATGTATAGGACTACCCCTTTTTGTTGTTGGTCATGTACCCTTTGGTTTTGTATAAATTTGGATAGCCATGAGAAAATGGCTTATATATACTTTGAGCATAGCATTATAATCATTTTGTATGTCGTTCATTGAGAGGTATGGAAATGTTTGGTAACGATTAGCCATTGGAATGGTTAATCATGATCATTTTGGTGCTATGTATGACAAGTTCTAGTTGATTCATGGAAAACCATGAAATACGTAAAGTTTACCTTAAAAACAGATGCTGACAGCAGCAGTGGTGTAGATTTGAAAAGTCACTAAAACTAGTAGGAACAGAATTAAATATTGAATAAATTATGTAATAGAATCCTGATGAATCTATTTTCATATGAAAGTAACGAAACGATCATATGAGCCGTATTTTATGAGATGTTTAAGTTTTCCTGAAATAGGGCCAGAGCGATTTCTGGATCCCCTGATCTGACTTTGGAAATTCACTATAAATTAACCAGAGATAATTATAGGCCATACCATATATTTATAGATTCATTTTTGAGTCTAGTTTCGTTAGAAATAAACGGCATAAGTATTGAAGCCCTGTACAGGAAGATATATAATTCGTAATGCATGAAGGTCAGAGCAGTCGAACCCTGAAACAGGGGAGACTTTAACTAATAAACTGTACTAATTGGCTCGACCAAAAATTCTAGAAACAAATTTTTAGATGGACATATGAGTCTAGTTTCAGGAAAAATTTATGGAACTGGTTTTTGAGTTTTGGAACTCGAGATATGATTTTTAAGGTGACAGTGACGCAGTTAGCCAGCTTGTCTGGAAATTTTTAAATGAACTGTGTTTTACAATGAAATAAGTCCGTGAATACCTCGTGTTCGACTCCGACAACAGTCTCGGGTACGGGGTGTTACAATTTTATTGGTATCAAAGCTACGGTTTAGTCAATTCTAGGACTACCGTAATATGTTTGGGTCTAGCTATACATGCCATTTTGCGATTATTTGATAGTGTGGTGATTTCTGACAATTGAAAATGTGTTTATTTATAGTAATGGATCCCGATCCCAACCGAGCAGTAGCTGATGATCTTGAGAGTGTAGCGCCTGCTCCCGCGCAAGGGACAGCGCCAGCGGACTCTCAACCTATTGCTAGTAATCCAAACGATGAAGCTAGACAAGCTTTTTATAGCGTGATGAATGATTGGTTCAACCAATACATTCAAACTAATACGGCTGTTCCACAACCCCCATTCCCGACTAATACAACCCCCGCACCTGCAATGCCTTCGGTCACTGACCAAATAAGGTCAAATAAGCCCCCAGTTGATAGAATCTGAAAACACGGGGCTACTGAATTTAAAGCTACGGACAGCGACGACGCCGAGCAAGCTGAATTTTGGTTGGATAACACTATCCAGGTACTTGATGAACTATCTTGCACACCCGATGAATGCTTAAGGTGTACTATCTCCTTGCTACGTGATTCTGCCTACTATTGGTGGAATACGTTGATTTCTATTGTGCCCAGAGAGCAAGTAACTTGGGAGTTTTTCCAAACTGAGTTTCGAAAGAAATATATCAGTCAGAGATTCATTGACCAAAAATGGAAGGAATTTCTTGAACTTAAATAAGGTTCCATGTCGGTTACCGACTATGAACGAAAATTTGTGAGGCTTAGCCGGTACGCACGAGAATGCATTTCTTCAGAAGCTGTGATGTGTAAACGTTTCGAAGATGGACTGAATGATGATATAAAGCTGTATGTTGGCATTTTGGAAATCCGAGAATTTGTGGTACTTGTCGAGCGAGCTTGCAAAGCCGAGGAGCTCAATATGGAGAAAAGAAAAGCTGATGTGGGAGCAAAGGAGTTTCGTAAGAGGTCTTTGGGGAGGCCCTTTCAACAGTCATCGAAGAAATTTAGAGATGATTTAGGCCGATCTAGAGACACTTCAGGTTTTTCTAGACGAGATCGTGATCGACCCCCTGTGAGTGCACGAGTCACTTCGGTCGCCAGTGTTGGATATGATCGTCGAGTTAGAACGGAGTGTCAGTATTGTGGTAAATGGCATTCAGGGAGTTGTAGATTCCATGACCGCTCCTGTTACAAGTGCGGATCAGCTGACCACTTTATTAAAGATTGCCCGAGATTGTCTAAACAGAATGTAAATCAGAGTGGGAAACCTGGTGCTACTACTGCTCGGGGTAGACCATCTAGAAATATGGGCAATGCTAGTGGCGGTCAGAGAGGATCTAGAGATGCTACAACCAGATCTGAGGCTCGTGCTCCTGCTAGAGCATATGCTATACGTGCACGCGGGGATGCTTCCTCGCCAGATGTTATTACCGGTACTTTTACTCTCTTTGATACTAATGTGATTGCTTTGATTGACCCTGGTTCTACTCATTCTTATATATGTGAAACCTTAGCATCCAGTAAGACTCTACCTGTTGAGTCTACTGAGTTTGTAATTTGGGTGTCAAATCCTTTGGTTCGTTATGTGCTTGTCGACAAAGTGTGTAAGAAATGTCCCTTAGAAATCAGAGGTTCCTGCTTTCTGGCCAATTTGATGCTTTTACCGTTTGATGAATTTGATGTTATCCTCGGTATGGATTGGCTAACCATTCACGATGCAGTTGTGAATTGCAAAAGAAAAACTATCGATTTGAGGTGTGCAAATAATGAGATGATTTGAGTTGAGTCTACTGACTTGAATGGGTCGCCAGCTGTAATATCACCGATGTTGGCTCAGAAATATGTAAGAAAGGGGTGCGAAGCATACCTTGCGTATGTACTTGATGACAAAGAGTTAGAAAAGAAGCCTAAATTTGTGCCGGTGGTTTGTGAATATCTGGATGTTTTTCCCGAAGAATTACCGGGTTTACCACCTGTTCGGAAGGTAGAGTTTGGTATTGAGCTTGTACCTGGGACTACACCGATTTCGATAGCTCTGTATCGTATCGCACCAATAGAATTAAAGGAATTGAAAGCTCAGTTGCAAGAGTTGACGGATAGAGGTTTCGCTCGACCAAGTTTCTCACCTTGGGGTGCACCAGTATTGTTTGTGAAAAAGAAGGACGGAACCATGAGGTTGTACATCGACTATCGTCAGCTGAATAAGGTGACAATAAAGAATAAATATCCGATACCGCGCATTGACGATTTGTTTGATCAACTAAAGGGAGCCTTAGTGTTTTCAAAGATAGATTTGAGATCGGGTTATTATCAGTTGCGAATTCGAGATTCGGATATACCCAAAACAGCTTTCAGAACGAGATACGGTCACTACGAGTTCTTAGTGATACCGTTTGGGCTCACTAATGCCCCTGCGGTATTTATGGATCTGATGAATCGGGTCTTCAGACAGTATCTGGACCAGTTTGTAGTTGTGTTTATTGATGACATCTTGGTCTACTCAAGAGATGAAACCGAGCATGCTGAGCACCTGAGATTAGTGTTGCAGATTTTACGAGATAAGCAGTTATATGCTAAGTTCAGTAAGTGTGAGTTCTAGTTAAGAGAGGTGAGCTTCTTGGGTCATGTGGTATCCGCATCGGGTATTCGAGTTGATCCGAGCAAAATTTCAGCCATACTTAACTGAAGCCTCCGAGAAATATTACTGAGGTTTGGAGCTTTTTGGGACTTGCCGGTTACTACCGACGGTTTGTAAAAGGTTTTTCGATGATAGCCACACCAATGACGAAACTACTTCAGAAAGATGTTAAGTTTGAATGGACAGAAAAGTGTCAGAAAAGTTTCGATCAATTGAAAACTCATTTGACGGAAGCTCCAGTACTAGTGCAGCCCGAATCAGGCAAGGAGTTCGTCATTTACAGTGATGCATCCTTACTTGGGTTGGGTTGTGTATTGATGCAAGAAGGTCGAGTTGTAGCTTATGCGTCGAGGCAACTGAAGCCACATGAGAAAAATTATCCAACCCATGATCTCGAACTGGCTGCCATCGTATTCGCTTTGAAAATATGGCGACATTACTTATTTGGTGAGAAGTGCCATGTATATTCGGATCACAAAAGTCTCAAATATTTGATGACTCAAAGAGACTTGAATCTGCGACAAAGACGTTGGCTTGAGTTGTTAAAAGATTATGAGCTTGTCATTGACTATCACCCGGGAAAGGCTAATGTGGTTGCAGATGCTTTGAGTCGTAAATCACTGTTTGCTTTACGAACGATGAATGTACACTTGTATGTTCTATCCGACAATGTGTTAGTAGCAGAATTAAAGGCTAGACCATTGTTGATCCATCAAATTCGTGAAGCTCAGAAAGTCAATGATGAATTGGTTGCAAAACGGGCTGAATGTGTTCCGGATAGGGAATCAGAGTTTCAAATTGATGACGAGGATTGTTTGAGGTTCAGAAGTTGTTTGTGTGTTCCAAGAAATTCAGAACTTATTTCGATGATTCTGAACAAAGCTCATAGTAGCCGAATGTCAATTCACCCGGGGAGCACGAAAATGTACAACGATCTGAGACGTCATTTTTGGTGGCATGGTATGAGACGAGACATTTTCGATTTTGTTTCGAAGTGTTTAATATGCCAACAAGTGAAAGCGGAACATCAAGTGCCTACGGGTTTACTCCAGCCGATCATGATACCTGAATGGAAATGGGATCGAGTCACGATGGATTTTGTGTCTGGGTTGCCATTGTCGACAACTAAGAAAGATGCGATTTGGGTTGTTGTTGACAGACTGACTAAGTCGGCTCATTTTATTCCCGTACGTACGGATTATTCACTGGATAAACTAGCTGAATTGTATGTTTCTCAGATTGTGAGATTACACGAGGTACCCATTTCTATTGTGTCGGATAGAGATCCGAGATTCACCTCGCGATTTTTGAAGAAATTGCAAGAAGCTTTGGGTACCAAGTTGCATTTTAGCACCGCTTTTCATCCCCAAACCGATGGTCAGTCCGAGCGGATAATTCAGATACTCGAGGATATGTTGAGATGCTGCATCCTTGAGTTTAGTGGTTCATGGGAACGGTATCTACCTTTGATTGAGTTCGCTTACAACAATAGTTTTCAGTCAAGCATTAAGATGGCGCCTTACGAGGCTTTGTACGGTCGCCCGTACACCATTGTTTTGGACCGAGCTCGGTGAAAGTAAAATTTTCGAAGTTGATTTGATTAAAGATGATGAGCAGAAAGTAAAAATAATTCGTGAAAGTCTGAAGGCAGCATCAGATCGTCAGAAGTCATACGCGGATTTGAAACGAAAGGACATTGAGTATCAGGTGGGAGATAAATTCTTAAAGTTTAACCTTGGAAAAAGATACTCAAATTTGGGCGTAAGGGCAAATTGAGTCCGAGGTTCATCGGGCCATATGAAATATCCGAACGAGTCGGTCCAGTTGCGTATAGATTGATTTTGCCCCCTGAACTTGAGAAGATTCACGATGTCTTTCATGTTTCGATGCTTCGACGTTATAGATCTGATCCATCGCACATAATTAATCCATCAGAGGTTGAAATTCAACCCGATATGAGTTATGAAGAAGAACCGATTCGTATCCTGGCTCGTGAAGTGAAAGAGTTACGAAACAAAAAGGTTCCTTTAGTAAAAGTGTTATGGCTCAAACACGGGATGGAAGAAGCTACTTGGGAGACTGAAAACTCTATGAAAGAATGATACCCAAACCTATTTACTGGTAAAATTTTCGGGGACGAAAATTTCTTAAGTGGGGGAGAGTTGTGACAGCCCTAAATTGACCCTAGTCGGAAAGTGGTTTCGGGACCACAAGACCGAGTCATAAAAATAATTAACCATTATATTTGATGCTTATTATATGTATATAGGCATGTGTGAAAATTTCATGTTTGAATTTTGTTAATTGTAAGTGAATTTTGCTAAATAGGACTTGTGTGAGAAAATTTAGAAATGTGCTAGGCAAATGTCAAAGTGGCCTATTGATGCATGCTAGAAAATGTTGTCCTTGCATGTCAAAATACCCAAAACTTAGGATGGTGGCCGGCCATGCTATGGGTAAAAAGGTATTATAAACATGTTATGTTAGTGTTTCATGGGATGAATGATAAAATAAGGAGCATGGTAATAAAATAATGAAAAGGAAAATGATGAAGAAAAAAAAAGAAAAAGTTCTCATGTTGTTCAACTTGGCCGAATAGAAGAAAGAAAAAGAAGGGAAGAGCTTGGAGAAAATCGGCTATGGTGGTTCACTAGACTAAGGTATGTTGATGTTGTTCCATGAGATTCATGCATGTTTTTAGTTGTTAGCTTGAGTTCTACCTAGCCCATGGTTTAAATCTTTGCTATGAGATGGAGATGATATTCGGCCATGGGTGTTGTCTTCTTGGTTGGTGTTTGATGTTGTGGTGATGAGGCATGAAGATGAGTTAAGTTTCGGCTAAGGTGGACTTGTGTTGATGTCATTTGCATGCTAAGTGTAAAGCTTTGTAATGATACATGTGATGGTGATTGATGACTCTTGGATTTTCTTTTTAGCATTTTTGAGTTAGACATTAAGTTCTTTGTTTAACCCATGACCAAAATTGAAATGGTATGGTGTCTTGATGCATTCGGCCATGGTAGGAAGTAGATGAGAATTGGTAGTAAGGTGAAGTGCAAATGTTAGTACTTGATTACTAGTGTATATATGTGTATTAGCCGAGTTTTGAACTTGAAACAAAATGGTATGTAGTCAATACAAGTAACCATATTTGTAGGAAGTATTAAGCATATAATCGGCCTCAACATAGACATGCATATTCGGCCACATGAGGTAGATTGGTGTTGCATGTATTCGGTTAGAGGCAACCATATTGATGCTTTTATCTTGGCTTAGATAATCGGCTAAAAGAGAGTGTGGGCTAATATGTTGAGTTGATTCATGATTTCATATATATGTGACTCTAATGTCTAATGTATATATGGGTTAAGTACCTTGAGTTCCTCTTTGTGATGTTCAAATGATTAAATCAATTTATTTGTTAAATTAAGCTCAAGAGCAAAGGGGAACTAAATCCGATAAAGGGAAGGAAAAAGTGATCGAATAGCCGTCGAAATCGTTCGACAACATCCGAGGTAAGTTTTCGAGTAATGAAACTTAGTTTACGATTTGATTAAGTCATGACGTATAATCATAACAAATATACGGTGATATAATGATTCTACTTGAATTATATGTTGAGTTAATTAGTCTATACGTATGATGGGTAGCCGTATGTGCATAGAGATCATGTCATAAAGCAAACCAAATCATGCTGTTTGTATGTGACTATTGAGCCGAAAATGGGAATGCTTAATAATTGACTTGTGTTTGAATTCTAGTTATGAAAATGAAATAAAGATGTGTCATGATTTACTGATATGTGCATGAATATTCGGATGATAACGGGGCTAAGTCCCGAAGGCATTTGTGCTAGTGACTAATTCTGGGCTAAGTCCCGAAGGTTTTTGTGCGAGTTACTAATTTCGGGCTAAGTCCTGAAGGCATTTGTGCGAGTTACTAATTCCGGGCTAAGTCCCGAAGGCATTTGTGCGAGTTACTATATCCGGGCTAAGTCCCGAAGGCATTTGTGCTACTATATCCGGGCTAAGTTCCGAAGGCATTTGAGCGAGTAGCTATATCCGGTTAAATCCCGAAGGTACTTGGTCTGGGAATGAGCGATCTTGCTATAATAATTTCAATTAATATGCTCGTAAAATCCCAACGATGAGGTATATTTCGTATATGCATTGGATTAGTTGATTCCTTTTAAATAGTATTCGCTCAGTCGGTTAATGAGCTTCCGGCTTTTGGTTAAGTTGATCTCTTATGTATGAGTATAAGGGTTGGTAATGTGAAGTAGGTATGATTTCGAGAATGTGTGTATATGAAATTATCCGTTTAGTCATATGAATGCTATACTTCAATTGTGCCTAATTTCATTGCTCAAAACTTACTAAGCATTAAATGCTTATTCCGTTTCTTTGATTCTCTGTTTTATAGATTTTGGTTCGTCAGCTATCGGACTTGGGATTTTCAAAGTCGAAGTCGTCCACACTATCAAAGCCCTTTTGGTACTCATTTAGATGAACTCTGAAAATGGCATGTATAGGACTACCCCTTTTTGTTGTTGGTCATGTACCCTTTGGTTTTGTATAAATTTGGATAGCCATGCGAAAATGGCTTATATATACTTTGAGCATAGCATTATAATCGTTTTGTATGTCATTCATTGAGAGGTATGGAAATGTTTTGTAACGATTAGCCATTGGAATGGTTAATCATGACCATTTTGGTGCTATGTATGACAAGTTCTAGTTGATTCATGGAAAACCATGAAATAGGTAAAGTTTACCTTAAAAACAGATGCTGACAGCAGCAGTGGTGTGGATTTGAAAAATCACTAAAAATAGTAGGAATGGAATTTAATATTTAATAAATTATGTAATCGAACCTTGATGAATCTATTTTCATATGAAAGTAACGAAACGATCATATGAGCCGTATTTTATGAGATGTTTAAGTTTTCATGAAACAGGGCCAGAGCGATTTCTGGATCCCCTAATCTGAATTTGGAAATTCACTATAAATTAACCAGAGATAATTAGAGGTCATGCCATATATTTATAGATTCCTTTTTGAGTATAGTTTTGTTAGAATAAACAGCATAAGTATTGAATCCCTGTATAGGGAGATATATAAGTCGTAATGCATGAAGGTCAGAGCAGTCGAACCCTGAAACAGGGGAGACTTTAACTAATAAACTGTACTAATTGGCCCAACAAAAAATTCTAGAAAAAAATTTGTAGATGTACATATGAGTCTAGTTTCAGGAAATATTTACGGAACTGGTTTCGAGTTTTTGAACTCGAGATATGATTTTTAAGGTGATAGTGACGCAGTTAGCCAGCTTGTCTGGAAATTTTTAAATGAACTGTGTTTTACAATGAAATAAGTCCGTGAATACCTCGTGTTCGACTCCGGCAACTGTCTCGGGTACGGGGTGTTACATATTCAGCTTCTAAATCATCTCCTAATTTATTCAGCTTCTAAATCATCTCCCACAATTTATGGTGATTTTCAAAAAGTCACGTTACTGCTGCTGTCCCAGGTAGATTTATTACCAATTCACTCTTTCACACATACCTTGCATGCATGTTATTTAAACATGCATATCACAAATCAATCATCACATACCTATACCTTCACTTAAGCATAATCTTCCTTTCATCATTTTAAAGCACAACATTACTCAATATTATCCAAGTTCACATTCGGCCATAGTACACACAACATGTTAGCCGATTTTTCCCCTTAGCATCTAAGGCACATGCATGCTCATTTGCTTGGCTCAACTTCATCTATTCTCCATTTTTCATCAAAAGAACATGAAACAACAACCATTTCTCTCATTTTCATTCATGACTGAATGCTCACAACACAACCAAATATCAAAAATATGCTTCATGGGTTAAGGTAGAAACAAGAAAAACCCATGAACATCAAAATAGAAGCAAAGCACCATGAACTTACCTTGGATTTTCTTCCCCAAGTGACCGAACATTCAAGAGCTCTTTTCCTCTCCTTTCTCTTCCATTTTCGGGTACCATGAACAAGGATGGACAAAACTTTTCCTTCACTTCCTTTTGTTACTCTTATTATTCTAATTACCCAACAATTTATGACACAAAATGGCATATAATATTTGTGCCATACTCATGCCATAATTTCAATAAAAAAATTTGCACATGTTGTCTACCACCAACATGATGGCCGGCCACTACATGTAAAATGGGAGATTTGACATGCAAATCCTCCTATTTTTACACTACAAATTATTTGGCCACTACAATTTGGCTTATAGCATTTTCAGAAATTTTCACATAGGTCCTATTTCATAATTTTACTCTCAAATGACAAAATCAAAACATGAAATTTTCACACATGCACTTTCACATATAATAAACACAGAATATAACATTTAATTATTTTTGTGACTCAGTTTTGTGATCCCGAAACCACTTTCCGACTAGGGCCAAATTAGGGATGTCACAACTCTCCCCCCTTAGGAATTTTCGCCCCCGAAAATCTTACCAGAAGAAATAGTTTCCACTCTAAAAACGTTTTCGCCAAATTCTCGGAATCACAATTTTTCCATTCTTCACATGTATCTCTTTTTACCAAAAATCCAGAACTTTGGTCTACACCAACAGATCACATCATAGATACTTTAGTCACTTCATCAAATAAAACCTTGCACAAGCAAGCCTCATCTTACCGATCTTTTCTCGTCAGATGATAAATCATAATCCAATAAGATTTCTCTCTTAGAAAATAATAAAATTTTTGATTCAATTTGGATAGAAATTCTATCTCACAACCACTTCTATAATACCACCGATTTCTTTTATTCCATATACTTGTATAATCTATTACAACTCAGATAAACAAACATTTCACAATCGGAGTTCATATAAAGATCCTTTACATAACCTTTAACCCATCTGTATACTTATTCCATATCAGAACAATAATAACATCAACAGAAATCTTATATGTCCAGGTATCCAAAATCAAATAACTGTTACTCTGAACTCATTTTGAACTATCACATTTCATATACTTTTATAAGATGGAATACCATTTAATAGAAACAGAAGAATAACATCGTATGAATTTATCCTCGAATTTAATCCAATCATACTACAATGAAATCTTATAATAATAACACTGATAAGGGGATGTGGTCGTTAAGCCTCGAAAGGAACCTTCATATTTGTATACACAGATAACTTTATCACTCATCATAATATTATGCACATTGATTCAAACATTTCAAATTTCCAATTCGTTACAGATACAATTTCACATATCTCAGTAATACACGCAACTTTATTTCAAGTGAATATTAGCAAAACATAAGTGAATTTATCACAATTCACACTTTCATTTCTCTTACTAAAATTACCAATAATGTCTTATCAAGTTTCCACATTTAGTATTGATCACTTGTCAATATTTATCAAATCGAAAAACATCTTACGGTTTTGAGTACATCGCTTACTTGATGCCATAGTCCAACTATGGTCTTATACTAGCTCTACTCTGCCCGTGCTGATGCCTATTCCCGATAGGTCTTACACTAGAACTCACTGGGCTGTGCCGATGCCTATCCCAGATAGGTCTTACGCTTAGCACAAGTCGAGCTGATGCCATGTCCCGATGGGTCTTACAGTAGTTCATCTGTCTCATGTATTGCCATGGTCCAACCATGGTCTTTTCCATCAATTCATTAGTGAACGACTGTACTCATTCCCTTTCAATTCTGTCATATCACAATATATCACAATCAGTTCAATAGCATTTTCGGATCAATTAATAATAGCTCGGTTGGAACACATCATTATCTGAGCAAAACAATTTATAAGAGCCAGGAGATATCACACTATCACGCTTTACTTACGGCATGTATAGCTAGACTCTTATACTTGCTATGTTAATTCGAGAACCGACTAAACCATAGCTCTGATACCACTAAATGTAACACCCCTCGTCCATATCCCTCACCGGAATAGGGTTCGAGGTGTTACCCGACTTAAACTCAGTCAATCACACAAAAACCGTGCTGAAAAATTTCAATCAATTTAAAACTTTTCTTTTCACATGCAATCTATCCCATATATGAGTTTACGAGGTCCAAAACATTAAAACCCTATACATGCCATAGACTCAAAATACTAGGATTTACTTACACCGATAACGTGAGCTCGACAGTGTGATAATATCTCCGGCGAACTCCAACCCGAGTAGGTAATTGAAGTCAACATTCTATAAAATAGAGAAATGTAACAACAGAGTAAGCTTTCATAAGCTTAGTAAGTCTTAAGCAATGCAAACAAATAAACGCAATTATACTTCGATTATTTAATTTCTTAAGTGGCCAAATTCTAGGGATATTGCCATCTGGCCAAATATACACAAGCACATAATGCACGTTCATCATTCTTATCACACTTAATCTGAATTCATATAACATATTTTTATCAAATACCCTCATATATTTTCACACCCTGACCAGGTGTATCATGATCATAGGTATAGTTTTAACATTTATTCACGTACGTATCACATTACTCCCTTATGATTCACTTCAAATCAAACTCACATATGAGTACATACTGCATACCTGGCCTACTTTACGTATTAAATGTATTCATTTGACAATCTAGCACGAGGTACCTTAGTCATAGGCTTTTCTCAAATCACCGGCATTTCGCCTGCTAGGCTCGAGGCCTGATATCATTTCACCGGCTTTATAGCCTGCTAGGCTCAAAAGCCTGAATAGTATCTTACCGATATTATAGTCTGCTAAGCTCAAAGGCCCAAATAATCAAATCAACAAGTTCCATATAACATATTCATATTAATTGAGTACTAACATCATTCGAACGTATATATAATTATACATCTCAAACACTTTTCTTTCATCTCATTTTCACACTTAACATTTGATAGCTTATGCATAACACTTCACTCACATTCATTTCAAACTTATCATTTGATTATAAAAGCACATTGCATATTTACCAACATGTTATACTTGCCATTAGGCCATATAAACATGATACAATACACTATCATTTCATCTTTAACATTCGGCTAAACCCTTATCTTACAAGGAACACCGAATTCACATAACATATCATTTCACCGGCATTACGCCTGCTAGGCACGAAGGCCCGAATACACATCACTGGCACGAAGCCTGCTAGGCACGAAGGCCCGAATATAATACCAGCACTAGGCCTGCGGGATTTATCCCGGATATAATACCAGCACGAAGCCTGCGGGATTTAACCCAGATATTTTACCAGCACGAAGCCTGCGGGTCCTTAAGCCCGGATACACATCAAATATCATGCATATTTAATTATATATTAACACATCTCATTCAACATATCACATTTCCATTTCACCATTCAAACTTAACCCTTAGTGACCATTCGACTATAAGTCATATGCATAAATTACTTGTCGCGCAACTTAGTTCAAGTAGAACCAAAAGGTCACGATTCATCTAATATATACATATTGCTCACTGATTCGCACACAACCTTTCAAATTAGCAATTATAAGATGGTTCCGCACATAGCCCATCCTTATCGATAATTTACGATGGTTTTACCCTTACTCACATATATGTCATAGACATTTTTACCTATGCTTCTCAATTCACATTCATGATTCAATTCCAATCGATTTAACATGCCTAAGTACATATCGCATACCTGAATAATTTACTTTACGGAACGAATCCACATATCGTATTAGCCCATAGTCTTATAGCACCACACTTTTAATGGTTTACCTCATCGAAGTTCACATTTAATCACTTTAGTGCCAATCCATATTCGGCTATCACAAAGGACTAATAATAATAATTTTATACACATCATGGTTTCCTTTAGGTATTTAATAATCACAAATCGTGATATCTCCACCAGCACATATACGGCATAGTTTATTCATTGTACCACTCATTTAGTGCATCAAATTTCCAAATCCAATTCAACTTAAGCATAATAGCCATAATCGGCTTATAGCCTTAAATCATTATATATTCGGCACATTAACTAAATAAAATTTACATTCCCTTTACCATATTAATTTAACTCGTGGGCATATAAACAGGAATCAAGCTTAAATACTTAAGAACTTACCTCGAATGTTGCCGAATGATTACAACGGCTATTCGATTACTTTCTCTTTTCTCTTATCCGAATTTGCCCCTCTATGCTCTTGAGCTTAAAATTTAAAGATTTTAAACTAGTCATTATTCGACTATTCAAGCATCACTTTCAAAATATAATATATATATTCAACTTTCACACCTACTGATCATAGTAAGCTTATAAGAAATCAATAAGCAACTCATTAACAAATTTTTGTCAATGTTTACCACATAATCATAATTTCACTCCAAGTTGTCTTCCTGAGCAACAGTCACTAAATCATTTATAACTGGAGCTATGAAACTCCAAATCAAGTTCCGTTAATGTTCCTTGAAAATAGACCCATATATATTTTACCCATAAAATTTTCAGGATTTTTGGTTTGGCAAATAAATACCATATTTTTCTTAAATTTGCCCTTATTTCACTGTTTGACTAATCTGACCACTCTTCACTACGAATCAAATTTCTCATTGTACAAAATTCAAAATATGTTCCCGTTTATTTCATTTGAAACTAGACTCATTAAGGAGTCGAAACATATAAACTTAATCTTATAACCATTTTTGTACAATTTATAATGATTTTATAAAAACAGAACAGAGGATCTAGAACTCATTCTGACCCTGTCCCACATCACTTCAAATATCTCATCATCGGCAATTATTTTTCTTACAGGTTTCTTTTATAAGAAACTAGACTCATTAAGCTTTAATTACATAATTTATTCAGCTTCTAACTCGTCTCCTACAATTTATGGTGATTTTCCAAAATCACGTTACTGCTGCTGTCCCAAGCAGATTTATTGTCAATTCACTCTTTCACACATACCTTGCATGCATGTTATTTAAACATGCATATCACAAATCAATCATCACATACCTATAACTTCACTTAAGCATAATCTTCCTTTCATCATTTTAAAGCACAACATTACTCAATATTATCAAAGTTCACATTCGGCCATAATACACACAACATGTTAGCCGATTTTTCCCCTTAGCATCTAAGGCACATGCATGCTCATTTGCTTGGCTCAACTTCATCTATTCTCCATTTTTCATCAAAAGAACATGAAACAACAACCATTTCTCTCATTTCCATTCATGACCGAATGCTCACAACACAACCAAATATCAAAAATATGCTTCATGGGTTAAGGTAGAAACAAGAAAAACCCATGAACGTCAAAATAGAAGCAAAACACCATGAACTTACCTTGGATTTTCTTCCCCAAGTGACCAAACATTCAAGAGCTCTTTTCCTCTCCTTTCTCTTCCATTTTCGGCTACCATGAACAGGGATGGACAAAACTTTTCCTTCACTTCCTTTTGTTACTCTTATTATTCTAATTACCCAACAATTTATGACACAAAATGGCATATAATAATTGTGCCATACTCATGCCATAATTTCAATAAAAAAATTTGCACATGTTGTCTACCACCAACATGATGGCCGGCCACTACATGTAAAATGGGAGGTTTGACATGCAAATCCTCCTATTTTACACTACAAATTATTTAGCCACTACAATTTGGCCTATAGCATTTTCAGAAATTTTCACATAGGTCCTATTTCATAATTTTACTCTCAAATGAAAAAATCAAAGCATGAAATTTTCACACATGCACTTTCACATATAATAAACACAGAATATAACATTTAATTATTTTTGTGACTCGGTTTTGTGATCCCGAAACCACTTTTTGACTAGGGCCAAATTAGGACTGTCACAGTGGGGGGTTGCTGAGCAGCCAAATTGGTTCTAATATATTGGCTAAACCAATTGTTCATCTAATAAAAGGCTTGTCTAGCCTCACCATCACGGCTACTCGTAGCCGGTCTAGAATCGGATGGCACTGTCCCTTGCGCATGAATAGGCGCATTGCTTTTGACATCATCCACTATAGCTCGTTCAAGATCCATTTGCTATATAAAAGCACATTTCAATGTTAAGATTCATCATACGGTCACAATTCATAAATATGGCATGCATAGCTAGACTCATATACGCTATGGTACTCCTAGAACCAACTAAACCATAACTCTGATACCAATAAAATGTAACACCCCTAACCCGTATCCGTTGGTGGACTAGGGTTAAAGGCATTATTAGATGAATCGGAATATTTAACTTTCATTTCATAATCATCAAAGCATCAGAGATCAACATCAATATAGAGTCCCTTATATAGGTCTTCAAGACCTTAAACATCCTTCAGAAAAGAGCCAGGACTAAACCGAAGACATACAAAATTTTTCCAAAACTTAAACATTTTTCAAACAAGTACAGGTCACACGCCTGTGTAATTAGGTCGTGTGCCTTACACGGCATTAGACACGCCCGTGTATCTAGGCCGTGTCAAAATAGGGCATATATACTGACTTGCTCACACGGCCACAAGACACGCCTGTGTGCCTTGGCCGTGGTCGAGATTGACTTGGGCCACACGGCTAGCCACACGCCTGTGTGCCTTGGCCGTGCTCGAGTCTGACTTACAATTGTAGGGTACCCCAAGGGTCACACGGCCGTGTAACATGACTGTGTGTCACACACGGCTGAGACACATGCCCGTGTCCCTGCCCGTGTGGACAAAAATAGGCCATTTGAATAGCCAATTTGCCACTCCAATTTGGGTCAACGTACAAGCACCAAACCAAGCATAAATGCACAACCATTTCATACCAAACCATACATAATTCATGCTATAACATTACCAATCATTTCAAATCTCAATTCATCAATCAATTCATACAAAAACTTAAATTAAAATCATACCTAAACATATGATCAATACATCATTCAATCAAATGCTCCAAACTTACCAAAACTTCCCAACATTGACCATTTCTTTTGGCCAACCAAAACATACCACAATTTCACATTAGAGACACATATCATATACCATTATCAAACTATAAGTTTAAACACAAACTAGCCATATCACATGGCTAAATATGTACATCACAAAACATAATTTAAACACTTCTAGCCTATACATGCCATACTTCAATATATACATTTTCAAAGTACCAAAATAAGGTTCAATAGTGTGGTGACGATCCTCGACGATCCCCAAGCTCACAGTAGCTTCGATATCTATAAAAACAATGCAAACACACATAAAGTAAGCTTTCAAAAGCTTAGTAAGCCATATATAAATAATCATATCATTCAAAGCAAATAAGTATCATCAAATCATTTATAGTTTGTATACCAATGCTAACACAAATCTCATATTCAAATATTTACCTTTCATTCTCAAATAGGCTATACAAAGTAAACATACCTGAATTTGATATGATTTCACAAAGTTATTCATTCATTTTCTCGGAATGACCATTGAACCATTCGAAAATGTAAGGATATGCGGATAGCTCAAAGAACATATACAATGCCAACGTCCCAGACGTTGTCTTACATGTAATCAAACATCGATGCCATTGTCCCAGACAGGGTCTTACATGAAATCATATAAGATGCCGATGTCCCAGACATGGTCTTACACGTAAAATAGAATTCGATGCCAATGTCCCAGACGTGGTCTTACACGAAATCACATAACGAAATCCTATGTCATGACATATGTATCCTAACTATTCCTATGGTTCGTACGGGGCTTTTCAGACGTTGGAAATTATCGATACTTCCCCGAATAGCACATATTAAGCTGGAATATTCATTCCTAAAAAATTCAATATCATATGAATAATAATAATTCAATTCAAACAAGCTTATTTGTATATCGACTTACCTCGTACGGATTCTAATGAATAAAATTAGTTACTCGACAACTTTCGACTTTCCCCGATCTAACTCCATTTTCTTTAATTCTTGGTCTATATAAATTCAAATTTAACTTCTTCAATCATAAATTCATTCAAAAAAATCCATAGATACATATTTAGGGCAATTTGCAAACTAACCCTCACATTTTCACATTTTGACATTTTAGTCCATAATTCACAAAATCACAAAATACACATAATTTGCATATACTTATGCTTGGCTGAATATTCATAGCTCTTATTCAAGTTCACACATTTCATTTATTTCACATTTTAGTCCCTCAATTTACAAATTTCACAATTTAGCCCATTTTACTCAAAATCATAAAAAAATCAAGATTAAGACATGGGATTGATAGTATTCGAAGAAACGATTACAGAAACGTAAAAATTATCAAATACCGAAACAAAAACGTACCTAAATAAAAGCTTAATATTGCCAAACCCTAGCAAGCCTTTTTGTTTTCTTTCCTTTGTGTTTTTGGTAATGGATGAACAAATGATCATAATTTCATAACTTTATTTTAGTTATAATTCATTTAGTAATTGTTTTACCATTTTGCCCTTTCATTAAAACATAAATAAACCATTATAATAAGGTCATATTTGTCCACTCATGCTTTTAATGGTCAAATAACATAATAAGGACCTCTCAATTATAAAGCCAAATCAAATAAGCACTTTTAACAAGTAGCAAGCAACTTTTACATTTTACGGGATTAGGTCCTCTTATCAAATTGAGCACAAAAACAATCGAATTTTCAGACGAAATTTTCACATATGATAATCCACACATCATAAGCACGAAAAATAATATTTAACTATTTTTTGACTCAGATATGTGGTCCCCAAACCACTGTTCCGACTAGGATCAAAATCGGACTGTTATATTAATACTAGCCTATACATGCCATATTTATACATATCCGCAATTTCTAAAGTACCAATAAGCAACTGGATAGTGTGATGCGTAACTCTAACTTGTTCGAAATGAGCGAGCTATCAAATCTCTATAAAACATGGAAAAAGAAATAGAGTAAGCTTTATAGCTTAGTAACCCTGTATAATTTAGAATTAAACTTACCATTTATACAATTAAGGCAATAAATAAGGTATACTCAATTCAATTTCCAAATGCCTAAACACAAACATTCATCAACAAGTTAGCCATATAATTACATGTAACCATCCATTATTTCAATTCAATGCTCAATACATTGTATTATATCAAATTCATATATCATGTACAACATTAGTAACATTTCATTCTCCATCATATAAAACAATAATCCATTTACAAACAGTAACTCATCCATATAAATAGTATTTATGCCCGTTGAACTTACTGGAATATCGAGGGATACTCGGGTAATATACATTATGTATAAATCAATAATTCGTCAATTCATTATCATTTTTCGCTCTTTCGAGCTATGAACAGTAAGCTCCTCCTGAGCTGATTGACAATAAGCTCTATTGAGCTAAAACGGTAAGCTTTGACAAGATGAAAATAGTAAGCTTTTATGAGCTGAAACAGTAAGCTCCAACGAGCTGAAAATAGTAAGCTCTTACAAGCTAATATATTGGTAAGCTCATTCGATCTGCAGTGAGTCTGCAACACATGTAGGATCTCGACCAAAATGATAACCCTAGTGACATGTCACTCATATCCTACGAATTCATACGGTTCAAACGAGGCTCGACAACTATCAGTCTATATCAATAAGGCATTCATTTTCCAAGTACATCAATTAATCAATTATATACATACATTTCAAATAATTACAAGCATTTAAAATTTCAATTTTAATTATACGAACTTACCTCATATAGCTTGGATAACAAATATCGGCTATTCGTCCACTTTTCTTTTTCCCTAATCTAATTTCGATCTCGGCTTATCTTGATCTATATATTATCAAATTTAGTACATTCAGTATTCAATCTATTCAATTTATCCCATAATTCATATTTTGGAAAATTTATACATTTACCATAAACTTTCACCCTTTTGCGATTTAGTCCTTATCACATAAAATTGCAAATTCATGCAATTTAGTTGCAATTTTGTACAACCCATGCTTAGCCAAATTTTAATGGAGTCCCTAGTAGCCCATATATTTTATTTATTCACACTTTTACCCACCTAACTTTACAATTTCTCAATGTAATCCCTTTTTGACATTTTTGTCAAAAATCAATTTACAAAACTAGTTTAACTATCAATAAACCTTCACAATATATCATTAACCATCAATTTACTCAAGCATTCAACAATGGCAACATGTTAAATCTTTAGCAATTTCAAAATCTAAGGTACGGGCTAGCTAGAATACTAAGCAACAATCTCAAAAACGTAAAAATCATTAAAAATCGAGCTAAAATGAACTTACAATCAAGCTTCAATGTGATCAAACCTTCAAGGTGTTTCAATGGCTTTTCTAAGCCCTAAATTTTTGGCTATCAAGAAGATAATGAAGCCAAATTGTTATGTTTTATTATTATTTCATAATTAATAACTAATTTACTATAATAACTTTAAATATACATCATTTAAAACACTTAAAATGTGTCCATATATGTCCACTAAGGTTTGAAATGATTTAATTACCATTTAAGGCCATCATATTTAAAAGCCAAAGCTATTAGACACCTTTAACTAATAGAACATGAATTTTACATTTTATGCAATGTAGTCCTTTTTCTCGAATTAAGCATTCAAACAGTAATTTTTTTTTACGAAACTTTCACACAATAATTCTATCATGATGTAAACTTAAATAAAATAATAAAATAAATATTTTGACCTCAGATTGGTGGTCTTAAAATCACTGTTCCAATTTGACTAAAAAACGAGTTGTTACACTAATCGTTTACTATGTCCAAACAGGCATTTTAACAACATTATGACTTTCATGAATCAGAGGCACTTCCATATTTCTCAATACACATGCTGTAACAGTTCGTAATCATTCCAAAATCACATATATCATATTTCATAAATATTCTACAGTTTTCTAATAAATCCTTTCTCACCTTATATTCAGTTATAATATTTCGAATTTCAACTCACATTTTAAACATAATATATAAAATATATACATTCATAAATCAAAAGTAACATTATATATATATGTATGTACAATTCTATACCTACGAACTTACCTTAACAATTACAATTCTAAAACGAGGCCGACGACTAATTCGACACATTACCTTTTCCTTAATTTAGACCTATTTGATTCGCTTCTGGATCTAAATAATATTTTTTTTCATTCAATTAATACAATTCTAGCACTTAACTGATATGTTTAATTGTATTAAATCCTTCCATGAACATTTTACAAATTTATCCCAATATTTTACCTTTTATGCAATTTAGTCCCTAAACCCAAAATTTGCAAATTTACCATTTTTAATTAAAAATTCATGCTAGCTAATTTTCATAGGGTTCATAATCAGCCTATTTTTATCATCATTTCACAATATTACCTTAAATTTTACTATTTTCACAATTTAATCCCTAATCATTAAATTCATTAAAAATCACTTAACAAAATACTTATAAATAACAACTAATACCTCAAATTCATCATTTAACATCTAAAATCACAAATATTCATCAATGGAGACATTCAAAATCTTTAAAAGTTTTAGAAATAGAGGTACGAGTTAGCTAGACTTAGTTGCAACGATCTCAAAAACATAAAAATTACAGGAAATAATTTCAAATTGAACTTATATGCAAAGGGGGACATTGATCAAACTTTACAAGCTTCTCCAATGGTGATTTATTTTTCAATTTTGATAACCCTATTTGGAAGATACCATGTTTTATTTATTATTTTTAACATATCTTTATTAATTTACAACATTAACCTTATTATAATCTTATAACTTAACAAATTAAAAGACCTTTAACCATCCATTTACAATTAATACTGTCCAATTTCTATAAATTCCTCCTTCTTTTAATGATTAAACCATTTAATCGTTGTAATTCAATAGTGGCTAGATTTTACACCTTTCACGATTTAGTCCTTTTTATTTATAATTAACCATCAAAACGTTAAAATTTCTTAACGAAACTTTAATACAACTTTAATAACACTCTGTAAATATTTAATAAAATATTTACGACTCGGTTTATAGAAACAAGGTCCCGTTACCTCATTTTCTAAAACCACTTGACTTTAAGGTCATACCACTTGAACTTAATTGTTCTCTCAAATAGCATAAATTACCAATTCAACATTTATTTTAATATCATATTTGACTCGTAAATATTACTACTTGATATTTACGAACTCACTCGTCAGATTTGTGGTCTTGAAACCACTGTTTCGGACACCACTGAAAAATGGGTTGATACACCAAGTGTTTCACACTGTATTTAAAAAGGTTATCTGAAGTATAAGTTGTCCATCAAATCAAAGCGTTCTCGTGATATGAAATAAGATTGTGTGGGATGACTTAGAATGTATTATCCATCATAATAAGTTGTGTTCTAGGTTGAATCAAGATCTGATTAGTAGCTTGATAGTTACCAAATTCATCATGAGAGTCTGCCAAGGTAGGATCTATAAGAAGTTCAACATAAAAGATCAGTTTTTATAAGAATCCATCAAAAATAACATCTGTGTGTATCGTTTGAGAGAAGTATTCAAAATCTATCTGTGTGAGAGTTCGTTGAAAGTAAATTTGTATAAATATCTTTTAAGGAATGTAACTGTTCTCCAAGAAGAATATGAGATCTGCGTTGAGTGATGAAATTCAAATTCTTCCTAATGTAAGATTTGTGTGTAGGATGAAGATTGGTGTATATGTATGCACCGATATTAGAAAAATTATTCGCCAAATACAAAAAGGAAATCCATAGTCTTTAAGATGAGGAATTCAAAAACAAATACTTTAATGTAATTTGAGTTAAAACTCACTAAGTTCATTTGAACTTACAAGTGTTTATTTATGTTACAGGTTTTGCTTTAAGATAGGGTACGCTAGGAGGGACCAAGTCAGGATTATGCTTATGTAGCAATTTGAGTTGTGATGTTAGGCATGTAAAAGGCACCTTAGGAATATGGCACTTAGTACACTATGCCATAAGAAGTTCGCCTTTAACAAAGTTTTAAATTGTGATATTGTCATATACTTATTTTGAAAATATAATGTATTATTAAACACCTTTTTTATTTTTAAGAATAGTACAAGATGAAATAAGAAGTATGTTTTAGAATACTTTTACGTCGGTTGTAAAATTTTTTTCCTAAGTGTTTATGTGTTATAATATCCAATATTTGGATCTGATGATTCGAGTTGGGTAGAAAGTGTTACAACAACTCTACACCTTCAAGACAACATGAAGCAGCATAGAATAATTCTTATTGCTCGACCAATTTGGCACTTTGGTTGATCCTTTCTCTACAAATTTGTTGATTTCTCATTTGTAACAAAAAAACCCTAAATTTAGTGCTTTTCTTTTATTTTTTTCTATTCCCTTTTCTTTTATTCTAATTTTTATAATTATATTTTTTTCCTCGTTGAAATAGTTTTACACAACTTACTAAATATTATTTTTAATACGAAATTATTAACTTATTAAATATTTATTTTTTAGTAAAAACATATTCAATAATTTAATAATATTACATTTAATTATAAAGTAAATAACATATACATAATATTTCACAATTAATATTAAAATTATTAACATATATTGGTTATAACATGCCTGTTAATTTTGGTACTTTCAAATTAATATTTAATTTATCAATTACAATATCTGGCTAACAACAATTAATAATTAGAAATCAAGTTTGTAATGATTTTTGTCAAGAATAGCCTGAGTTCGAATTACAGTTTTATAAATAAAACAAGAGCTAATGACTAAATAATTCAATTATTCAATTTTTTATAATAATATTAAAATTTGAATATTAAAATTACTATTTGTTACAAATTTAGAGCATATGCAAATAAATACCTTACATTTTCATTATTCCAATTCACAATACTTATTTGGATAACAAATGTGGATATCTAAATCTATTGCTTACAAAATACTTACAATTTTAAATATAGATTTAGGGAAAATATTTAGTATACTGCGAGTGGAGTTTTTAAACTCCATAAGTAGGGTCAGGGTTGATAAATATCCTATAAATGTATAGTAAAATATTTTTTTTTTAAAGAGGAGACATATGACAATTTTTTTTAGGTTGCTTATGGAAAAAAAAAGGTACAATGTCAGTAAACCAAATACTAATTCATAAACTTATATATAAAGGATTTTAGTATATTTGAATTTAGATTTTTTCTCATTTGGTTATGAAAATTGTTGGAAATTTTTTAATTTGCTTCTTTGAAAATTCAAATATCTAACAAATAGTAATCTTTATCAAATTTTGATTTGGATAATAATACTCGAATAATTTGTAGATAAATAAATGAACTCAAATTTTTAGGCATATTTACAAATCCAAATTTGGATAATTCAAAAAATGTAGATATTCTACCAGCTATCGTTCCTTTAGTGTAGTGACAAATTATTTTTGTTTATTAAGTCGTTGTCATGTCCGATTGAAACGAGATGAAATGAGTGAAATTTTGTCGAGTTAGTCGAGTTGACAAGATTTATTTTATTATCCTAACACGATTTGAAATTTTTTTCTAATTGAGTGAAATGAAATGAAATGCAAGTTGTGTTGAGTTGAATCGAATTGAGTGAAATTAAATAAATTAAAAATGTCAATTTAAAATCTTCTTACAATATAATTAATTTTATGTTAGAGAACATAAAATTGAAGCCATAAATATTTAGAAACTCTTTAAAATCAAAATAAGGGAAAAAGAATAAGATGCTATAGTATGATAAATTTGAATCGATAATAACTCAATTTAACTTTTTTTTGGTTTGAGTCGAGTGAAATGAAATTCGAGCCGAATCGAGTGAAATTATTCGAGTTAAATTAAAAAATTAAACATGTCAAATTAAAATCTTGTTACAATATAATCAATTTCATGTTAGAGCACCTATATTTGAAAATTTTTTCAAAGCAAAATAAAAAAAATACTTTAACATGGTAAACTTGAATAATTAATTAACTTATTTAGGTCCTCAAAATTATTATTCTAGAAATTTTTTAAATATTTTTTAGATTTTTTAAATTTTTTATGATTTTTTAAAAAAATATAAATTTTGAAAATTTTAAATTATTTTGAATTTTAAAATTATTTTGAATTTTTTAAAATTATTTTGAATTATTTTATAATTTTTTTAGAGAGACTAATTTGCTTATTTTCAAACTTGACAGGGACCAAAAGGGTTTTTACACCAATCTATTATTCAAATTATTTGAACTATAAAATTCAACTTGAAAATCAAATTACTTATTCGAGTTGAGTCGGATAATTTGAATAACTCGAATAACTTGATTCGATTAACTCGAAATTCAAAATTTTTTTCCAATTTTTTAATCGATTCAAGTTTTGCTCAGCCCTATTTATTAAGGTCCACATTTTATTATTTTGGGATTTTTATTTTTAAAATTTAATGTTTTTATATATTCTTTAAAATTTTTATTTTTTTATAATTTTTGAATACTTTTTTAATGAAAATTTGGAATTTATTATAATTATTTTGAACTTTTTGAAAATATTTTTATTTTTTAAAAAATTTTGTTGAGAGGGACCAATTTGCTCATTTTTTAAATTGTTAGGGACTAAAGAGATATCTATACCAATCTATTACTCAAGTTATTCGGACTATTCGAATTGCAAAATTCAACATGACTCGATCTTGAGAATCAAATTACTTAATAGAATTTATTTAAAAAATTTAATAACTTAATTTGATAAATTCAAAGTTCGAAAAAAATTTAACTTTTTAAAGTTGAATCAATATTTGCTCACCCTTAAACTTCCTCGTAACCCTTATAAAAACACTAATGATTAATAATTATTAAAATAATAAGAAAATCCCTATACTACAAACCCTTATATTTTTACATCTAAGCCTGTAACCTTTTACCTAATATTTATAAAAACACTAATGATTAATAATTATTAAAATAATAAGAAAATCCCTATACTACAAACCCTTATATTTTTACATCTAAGCCTGTAACCTTTTACCTAATATTCTGTTAAGCCCTCAATCATTAACTTATTCCCAAATAAGCCTCTGTCCTTTAATTTGTAACAAAGTAAACCTTAAATGTCAACAAATTTTCTGTTAAATAAGAGTTTGTTTAGATACAATAAATAATAATAATTTCAAATCATGAGTGACAAAAATGGTAGCATATAACCTAATTTTCCAAATGACAAAACACCAACACTGCAATTTTCTCAATTGAGTAACCCTTATTTGCAAAAAAAATAAAAATAAAAAGATAAATAAAAAAATTGAAGTGAATGAGAAAAGAGGCGCCCTATAAGATTCCAATATTTGTTCACTGATTTCCCCAATGAGAGCGGCCTTGGCTTTTCTTTCATCTCACCTCTCAAACTTATGCTCCTGCTGCCCCCTCCCTCTTCTTTTTCGATAACTCCCTATTCCTTTCTCTGTCTCAACTTCATCTCTTATCCACTTTTAACTACTCTCAAAACCACTCATATAGATATCCATATTTGTTAGGCCTCAGCATATTTACGCTTCATGCAATGGCCATCGACTGCATCTCCAACATAGCCTCCATGACTCACTATCCAAAAGATGAAAAAAAAGATGAGCAGAAAAAGCTGGTTTTTGATGCCTCGGTGCTCAAGTTCGAATCCCAGATACCAAAAGAATTTATTTGGCCTGATGACGAAAAGCCTTCCGCTAATGTACCAGAACTCCAAGTACCACTCATTGACCTAGGAGGCTTCCTTTCTGGTGACCCTGTTGCTACAATGGAAGCTTCAAGGTTTATCAGCGAGGCATGTCAGCAGCATGGTTTCTTCCTTGTAGTTAATCATGGAGTCGATGCAAAACTCTTGGCTGATGCCCACAAGTACATGGATAACTTCTTTCTATTGCCACTTAGACAAAAGCAAAGGGCTCAAAGAAAAGTTGGTGAGCACTGTGGATATGCTAGTAGCTTCACTGGCAGGTTCTCGACCAAGCTCCCATGGAAGGAAACACTTTCTTTTCGCTATTCAGCTGAGAACAACTCATCCAAGATGGTGGAAGACTACCTTCTTAATAAAATGGGAAATGAATTAAGGTTACTCGGGTAAGAAATTCGGATATAGATATTTTTAAAGTGATTCAAGATTATGCTTGTGAATGCTGAAATCTTGAGTCTTTTTGTTTATAGGAGGGTTTACCAGGACTACTGCGAGGCGATGAGCAAGCTTTCTCTCGGGATAATGGAGCTTTTAGCCATTAGTCTGGGCGTCGGCAGAGCACATTTCAGGGAGTTTTTTGATAAAAATGATTCAATAATGAGACTAAACTACTATCCCCCTTGTCAAAAACCAGATCTCACTTTAGGAACAGGGCCTCATTGCGATCCAACGTCTTTAACCATCCTTCACCAAGACAGAGTTGGTGGCCTTCAAGTGTTTGTAGACAACGAATGGCATTCAATTAGCCCAAATTTCGAAGCATTTGTCGTTAACATTGGCGACACCTTTATGGTAACATACTTTTTCAGTTAATCCATACATATTCTTTCACTGTAGTAGATGTTGATTAAGCTTAGTGGGGTTTTTTCAGGCACTGTCAAATGGGAGATATAAAAGTTGCTTGCACCGAGCAGTGGTGAACAGCCATAAGCCAAGAAAATCTCTGGCTTTCTTTTTGTGTCCAGAGGGGGATAAAGTGGTAACCCCACCAGCAGAGTTGGTGAGCCAGAACAGACCCAGAGTATATCCAGATTTTACATGGCCTATGCTGCTTGAATTCACACAAAAGCATTACAGGGCTGACATGAACACTCTTCAAGAATTCTCAAACTGGGTTCAACAGAGAAACAGCTGAGGCGGTCTTGTCTCTCTCTACTGTCTAGTTAAGGTGTCGTCACAAAATACAAACAAATCTTGGCATATCACTCAGTCAGTGCCATACGACAATGAATTAATTGAAGAGATGGGATGGGTTTTTTTGCTACCAGTTAGAAGGAATGACCAAAAAGCAAAGAAATGCCCCCTTTTTTTTTTCATGTTCATGATGTCAGAGTGATAACAAGCTTGTTAGTGATGAACAAATGGCAAGACAAGAGATACAAATAAGGAACCCCCATAAAGAGCTTGATTAGGTTTTCTTTTTTCTAATTTTGCATCTTCATTGATGATACAAGAAAGGCAATCAATAGATTCACCTCTGTTCTTCATGTAAAAACAAAATTAGGGTACTTGTTAATTACTACCATCTTTTTTTAAAGTAACTTCATGCATTACCAAAGTGATTTTATATTTTATCACAGCTCTAGTGTTCTAAAAATTAGATTTGGATCCATGGGATTATTCTATGAGGATTTGTCCAATCGAGAATCCTTTAAACCGGTAAAAAATAGATTGAATCCATAATACTGACATCTTAAAAAAATTGAAAAATCCGTTTTAAATTTGTTTTTGAACTTCTTTTATTATGGAAAAATTAGGGTAAATTACATTAATTATCCCTAACCTTTGTTAAATTTACATTTAAGTTATCTAACATTTAAAAGTTACATAATTGTCACTATAATTATTAAAATGTTACATTTTTGTTTCTCATCTATTAACTTTGGTTAAGAGGGTGACATGGCACGTTAATTTAAAAGGTTAATAGTAAATTTAGCCCCTAAACAATAACTAAAATATCAACCTGATACTTTTAAAATTGTTCTTAATAGTAATTCTAAAAAATTTAAAGGGTAAACTACTCAAATAATCACTCAAGTTTTAACGCGTTCTTATTTTGGTCACCGATTTTGTTTTGTTAATTTAGTGACCTCATTAGATTAATTGTCATTTTCAGTCACTCCACCATTAAAAGCATTGGCCATTAAACGAAATGTTGACCTGCTTGATTGGTATAACAATAAATTTAACCCTTAACACTTTACACATTATGTCAATTTGTTCCTAATTCTAAAAAATTCAAAAAATTCAACTCTTAATATTTACATATTTTTTCAATTTAGTCCAAATTAAAAAAATATAATTTTAATAACTTGAAAATATAGAAAAATTTATGATAAAATGATATAAAAATATAAATTATTAAAAAATTTATAAAATTACATAAAGGCTTAAATTTGAATTTGGTTGAGAGAATCAAATCAATATTTTTTGAATTTTAATAAAAAATTTAGGGATTCAACAATTTAACCCTCAAGTTCTCTTCAATTTTTTGAATCAATATTTTTTTCCCTTTACATGCCATCGAGTTAAACAAGTCATTTGAATTAATTTTTTGAATCAAACACTACCAAATCCAACTAGCACCGTGATCAAACAGTTGGTTGAGGGATTCAAATCAGAAAGCCTTTACTTATAGAAACATATTTGGCTCCATTTTGACAGCAAAGTGCAGGACTTTGAATGATTCAAATGTTAAAGGCTAAGCGGTGCATCATTGATAAGTTTTTTTTTTTGATTAAAAGAAAACGTAAAACTAAGTTTAGGTGTGTCTGTAAGAAAAAAAGAAATTAACTTTGGGTGTGGATTTAATGGTGAGTTGATACGGGGTTGCGCGCGGACCAAGATCGAGTTGCCAAGTCATGAGAAACTCCTACGAAAACCCTAAACAATTAGATCTGAAACGAAACAGAAAATTAAAAGATTAGATTTTTGAATTTTCAGATCTGAAATAAAATCCCCAAATCAGCAAAGAATCAAATTGAGAATAGAAATAAGTGTTAGGGCTCTTGAAACCCTCAAGGAGATTGTGATTCTGCCCAATTGAACATCAAGATAGTTTTCCCCAAATTTCGACAATCTAATTTCACCCAAAAAGAGTATGGAAAAACCCTAGAAATTGGGGATTTTTGGGCTGATTCCTTAAGATAGAAAAAAGGCTGAAAACACAATAAGAACAGAAAATAGATTAGATAATGATTCAGCACAAGTAGAAATAAAGAAAGAATTGACAGTAAGAAATTAAAAGATAAGTCCTAAGAAGCCTTGAAATCTTGAAAGATCTCACAACTCCCTTCAAACGGCTTTAATCTCCCCTCCAAAGAATATCAATGGCAAGAAGAAGGTTGAAGATGGCTCCCACAATCAAAAAGATTGTTAAAACAACTTCTAAAGAAAACTCAAGAGAGAAATCTTGGAGAAAACTCAAAGAAAATTCTGCTCTCAACAAATCTGAAATTTTAATAATAATGATAAGTGTTTAACAAGGTGGACAGCCATGCCTTTAAATAGGCCTTATAACTAGTCCTAATCTAATTAGAAAACTAAAATAAAATAAAAAAAACTCCTAATTATTTTAATATGGAAATTCGGTCAAAGGTCATTTTATCTGGAACCTTGGACTGAATATTGACATAAAAATTTAAACTAAGTAAATAAATAAATAAATAAAAATAAAACTTTACAACTTGGGCCACTTTGACAATTTGGCCTGATTTTCAACTAAGTATGGATGGATTTCTTGATTGGGCTGGGAATTTGCTTATTGGGCCTCGCCTTCAAGAATTTGGGCTTTTGTGACTCGTATCATGAGTGCTCGATGATGAAGTGATGATATAATTTGAGGATGGTAAAGTTGGGTATGGATTTGGTATGATATTTGAAATTGTGAGGTTTTTGGTGGGAGTATGAGAACAATGGGAAGCTTGAAGAAGAATGGGGGAGGAGATGAAGGGAAGAATGTTGTTTTACAAAGTTTCTCTCTTTTGTTTGGTTGACCAAAAAATTTGGTAACATGAAGAAAAATTTTGAACCTTTTTTCTTGTAATCTTTTAATCGCAATTTTATGAGTTGCATATATCAAAAGTAGGAACATTTTGTGGGTTTTTCATGATTTTGAATTATAGAAAACTTTATTTATTTTGATTTTGGTTTGGTTGATTATTTTTTTAATGTTTTATATTTTTGAATATTTTATTTATAATTTTTTAGAATTAAGACCAAATAACAGTTAAGCTTTTATATAAATTTATATATTTTTTAAATATTTTATATTTTATGTCCTTTTATAATAAATTATGTATATTTTCAAGTTCTTAAAATTATAATTTTTTGATTTTTTTTGAATTTAGACTAAATTGACAAAATGTGAAAAATTTGAGATTAAATTTGTTGATTTTTTTCTAGAATCAAGTCCAACTTGACAGAATGTGTAAAGAAAAGACTCTTACATCAACATTTTGCTCAGTGACTAAGGCATTTTAACGGTGGAGTGACTAAAAATGAATTAACAAAAAAATGGTGACTTAAATAGGAATGAATTAAAACTTGGGTGACTATGTTAGTAGTTTACCCTTTAAATTTTTTAGAATTATTATTATGAAATTGATATTTTAGTTATAGTTCAGGGGCTAAATTGGTTATTAACCCTTTAAATTAACATGTCACATTACCCTTTTAACGGAAGTTAATAGATGAGTGACAAAAATATAAGATTTCAATAACTTTAGTGATAATTATGTAACTTTTGAAAGTTGAATAACTGAAATGTAATTTTAATCAAAGGTAAGGGACAATCGATGTTAACTAATGTATTTGATAAAGAATTCTATAAGTAGCCTTTGATTTTTGTATGACAATTTATTTGATTTAATAAATAACATATTTAACCAATAAATGTTAGGTGTAATAGTAAAGTACACTACACTTCGAATGAGAGAATACAAGTTTGAAACTTGGATACAACATTGTTGAAAGAGACCACCACCAACTCCAAACATTAACTGCAAAACAAAAATGATTCATAAAAAAAATACATATTTATATTAAATATTTTGTTCAATTTAATATTTATTTAATATTTAAATTATTTTTAACGCAATCATTCAATTCCATCGACATAACACCTCACCTATTTGACTTTCAGATTGGTCTTTTTAAAACATTTTCATACTCTACCTTAGTCTTTTCATCTTAGGTATGTTGGTACAAATAGATAAATAATACCAATAAATTCAACCGACCCTATAAATGGACCGCCTTTGAAGTTCAAGTTGGATTTGGCGTATCAAACCCTTTATTTCACACCATCAACTTATCTGCATTTAAAGGAACAGAAATAATTTTTCTCCATATCTTTACCGACCATATATTGTATAATATAAAAAATATCTACATTTAAAGGAACTCAAACTTTATTAATTGAAAGAGAAACAATCAAATAACATGATCACTCATTTTCTAATAACAAATCTTAATCCCTAGAAGTAATAGCTAGCAACCAATAAGCTTGATTCATTTGAAGTTCTTGGACTTACTTGGTGTAGGGCTAATGCTGTCAAATAAATGGAGGAGTATTCTGGCCCACCAAATTGCATGATTCAGAGGAACAGGGTGCTAGAATCCATTGAGGATTGGCAGACCTTTCACTGTAAAATGTATTGTTCTGCAAATATATATATAATTTTAGATACATATAGATTTGGAAGCTTTTGGCTATATAGAAAGCAAAGGAATACTTAGCAACATTTGTCGTGATGTTTGTCATTAAATGCTGCAACATTCTTTCATTGATATAATAATACAGCCAAACTTTTTGAAATTGAGGGCGTGTGAATGTAAGTTCCCATGTAATTATAGCCTCACCATTCATTTAACTAATAAGTCTTGCCAGTTAACCATCCATTGACCACTGCATCTAGTAGCATCATGTGAATTAGGTGAAACTATTATTATTAGGGGATGATGAGGTGGAAGCTTAATTAGCCAATGAACATCAAAATGATTTTTTATGTGTATATACATCAAGATCATAGTTTATTTCAAATTATATTTAAGTTCCCATGTAATTATAGCCTCATCTTCACTCTATTTTTTGTTCCCAATCTTTGTGATGAAGCTTCATGTGGAGTACGTGATTAACATCATAATATGGATCTGGCTTATTTCAAATTATATATAAAGGATCTAGTAAGATAGTTAAGATACTAGTAACAAATTTGAAATTTAATACAAATCACCATAGTATCCCATACACACCTATCTAAACTATCACTCAGGTACAACATGTGGATTGATCCCACAACTTTGGGATGTGATGAAGACCCCTTGGTCAATGAGCTGAATGCTGAAGTTAAATAGAATTCAAATTTAAATATCCAACATTTATAATATTTCATTTATTTTAGTTTACGATTTTTTCTACAACTATAATAATAAAAAGATTGTATTGTGTTACAGAAATAACTTAACAATAAAAGATCAGGAATCTATGATAAATGATTAAGAATCTATGATAAAAGATTAAGAACCTAATTACTTCATGCTATTAGAAACAATTTTTTTATGGATCTTTTTGACCATCTCCCTATTAGAGTAAACCAAGAACACTAAAGCATGAACTTTCAAGAATAGATAAAATTGAAAAAAGCCTAAAGTGGATATAGATGAGAGAATTCTAGAGTTGGCATTCTTTTCAACTAAGCTATCAATACAGTAAATCGGAGCTTAAATAGACCATTTTTGTAACAGCCTATTTTTAGTCAAGTCGGAACAGTGGTTTCGGGACCACAACTCCAAAGTCAAAATAATTATTTTATTTTATTTTAATGTTTACAGCATGATGGTATGATTGTGTGAAATTTTTGTTAAGAAATTTTATTATTTGAATGCTTAATTCGATAAAAAAGACTAAATCGTGTAAAGTGAAAAAGTGTTGTTCTAATAGTTAAATCATGTAAAGTTTAAAAGTGTTGTTCTAATAGTTAAAGGTATTAAATAACTATGTAATTAAATAGTGGAGGTCCTTAAATGGTAATTAGACATAAAATGGATGATATTAAATGGTTTTATAATAAGGTTATTTTTGTAAATTGTAAATACATGTTAATAAATTAATTAAACAACAAATAGCCATCATCTTTTATGTTCTTCCTCAATCGAAAATCAAGAAGAAAAAGCCATGGTTAGGGCTCGATATTAGGCCAAAACTTTGTCGTCCATTTAGGTACGAATTTTGTTTTGTTTTTAATGATTTCTATGTTTTTGTGATCGTTGCAGCTTAATCTAGTGAGCCCAAGGACTAATTTGCAAAATTTTTGAAGGTTTAGGATGTTGCCATTGATGAATATGTATGAGCTTTAATGATTGATGATAGATTATGAATGTTTGATGATAGTGGTACAAGTTTTGTTAAGTGATTTTTAGTGAAAATGCAAATTAGGGATTAAATAGTGAAATGTGGAAACTTTGTAGTTAAAATGTGAAATAAATGAAAAATATGGGCTGCTAGGGACCTAATTGAAAATCGGATAGCATGGGTTGTGGTTGAATTGCATGAATTTGTAATTTTATGAAATAAGGACCAAATTGCAAAAATGTGAAATGTTAGGGGTAATAATGTAAAAGTGCCTTAATGTGTGTTTTTGGATTAAATTAAATAGAGAGATTATTAAATAAGCTAAATTTGATATTATATAGATGAAGAAAAACGAAGTTCGGATCTGGATCGGGGGAAAAACAAAGTAATTGACTAGTAGATCCATTTAGCCGATTTTACAATCAAGGTAAGTTTATATGATTAATGAGCTTAATGTTATATGTGTTTATATACTTAAATATTATAATTGTGATATTACGACACTACGGAATCTATCAACAAAGCATTGACATAGTGAGAATCCTGGTTGGACCTTAGGAATAGATAGGATACTAGTGACATGTCATTAGAGGTTACTGTGATTATGTAATTCGGGTGTTGGTCCTGTACGTCCTACCGGTGGCTGAGAATACAGGCATGTGTTACGATTACTTGACATCTTGTGTGAGCAGCACTGTGTAGCTACGTCTTGACCGACAACTTGTGTGAGCAGACCCGTTGATAGCTCGAGAGTGAGCAAATATGTGATATGAGATTGAGATAGCTTTCGCTATGTATGTGGCACTTCGGTGCGAGATTCTCGAGTATCCGATATTATTCCAAATGATTCAACGAGAAATGATGATGATACGAGGATGTAAGCAATGATATGGATCAGTTCAGGTACTAGTGATAAGTTTGGCAAGTAAGTGATGATTGAAAAGTTCATATGAAAAGTAAGTGATAGTTGATGAATTTATACATGATAAATAGAATTATGGAAATGTGCAAATTGTTGAATTGAATGTATTACTTATATTTACTTATGTTCTTTAAATTGTGAATGAGGTGGCATATTATACCTATTAATCATATGAACTTACTAAGCTATAAAGCTTACTCTATTTATTTTACCGTGTTTTATAGTGAATTTAAAGCTAGCTCATATTTGAGGATCGCCGGAGACTTTATCACACTATGAAGCCATCATTTTGATACTTCTGAATCTATGTTTTTGGAATATATGGAGTGTGTAAGAACTTTGTTCATTTTGGTTATGGATTGATAATGAATTTAGCCATTTGAATTGACTTGTAAAAATCTAAAGCTTGGTTTTGTATATAGCATTGAGAGTTGGCTTAATTTGGTTGTGTAATGGTTTGTGTTGTGAGTTCATAGATGGATATATGATGCTTGTGGATTATAGATATTGTGGATGTCAAATGTTTGATTTGGAGAAGTTAAATGTTTGTGAAATTGAAGCATAATGAAGCATGTTTGAAAGTGTTTAATTAGTTTATTTGTATATGTAATTTTGGTATAAATGGAATGGTCTATTTGGTGACTTTTTTGTAATGTGGACAATGGTATAAAATTTGCATGAATTAGGCTTGATTTGGTTAGTTTGAATGATTATGTATGTTATGTTTTGGTACAAATTAGGTTGATGTAGGTGAAAGCATGATTGGGTGGAAAAATGGCTTGGTAAATAGCCTATTTTTGTCCATACGGGCAGAGAGACGGTTGTGTGTTTCAACCGTGTGTGACACACGATTAGGTTGCACGGCTGTGTGTCCCTTGGTATTGTAATTGAAATTAAGTCAGTATGCTCTACACGGCCTAGCACACAAGCGTGTGACTTGGCCGTGTGACATAAGTCAGTATACCCTACAGATATAATTTGTATCACATGACCTGGCACACGGGTGTGTGTGGCCATTTCTAGGGCATACGGGCTAGTCACACGGACATATGTGTTGGTCGTGTGACCCAAGTCAGAGAGTTACACGGGGTCAGACACAGGCTGAGACACGAACATGTGATCCCATTTCGAATGTCCACACGGCCTGTGACACGAGCGTGTGTCCCTTATATTTTGCAAAATTTTCTATGTTTTGTAAAAGTTTCCTGAGTTATCGGTTTAGTCTCGAACCTTTCTGAATGCATGTTTTGGGCTCCGTAGGCTCGTGTTAGGGACAGTGTGAATGATTTTGATTGATAATTAATTGAATTTGAAAAATGTATGATTATTGTGCTATAAGTCTAGTAATGCTCTGTAACCCTATTTCAGTGTTAAATACGGGTGTAGGGTGTTACATTTATTGGTATCAGAGCTATGGTTTAGTCGATTCTCAGACTAACGTACTGTATGTGAGAGTCTAGCTATACATGCCATATATAACCTGTGATAGTGTGATATCTCTTGATAGTTTAAAATGTGTTTTTTTATAGTAATTGGATCCCAATTGTACTGTAGCTGATGATGTTGAAAGTAACGCGCCTGCGTCCGTTCATGGAGTAATTGACTGTTTTGCCCTTGTGGGCAAGTGATTGACTTGGACTGTGTGGTTGACGGATTTGATTGCAAATATATGTTGGTGATATGAATGACTTGACTGTGATTGTTTGATTCAAATATGGGCATGATATTCTTATTCTGTATGTTGTATGCCATGACATTTATATCTGTTGCATGGGTTATGGGTTATATTGATGGAGGAAGTACTGAAAATGGCTTGCCCACGTATTGGAGGCTTTGCCTCAACTTACTGATAACTGAGTAGCAATGCTGCAACTGTGGAGTGTAGGGCTGGGTGGGTTGAGCTATTCCCCACATGGAGTGTAGGGTTGGTACGGGGGTGTATACAGATTGATTGGGTTGGGATTGCATTCACATTCTGGATTTGATTCTGTTACCTGATACTGATTCTGATTCTGTCACTTGATTTTGATTCTAATTCTGATTCTGATTCTGATTCTAGTTCTGATAATGTTTCTTATTCTGTAATGGGTTAAAGCCCATCTGGTACTGTCTGTTATAGTAGGCTAAGGCCCAATTGATACTAAAACTGTAAGTAAGGCTGGGGCTAGACTTTTAATTCTTTTATATGACTGACTGTTCCTTTTTATAGTAGGGGGATTTCACACTGAGTTTTCGTAAACTCACCCCGTTTATTAACCTTTGAGGTAATTTCCAGCCTTAGACGGATCGGAGCTGCGAGGGGCTCGGAGGAAGCCACACACACTGTTTATTTTATAGTTTTGATTATTACTTTTAAATGTTTTATGTGGGTTGTAGTAAAGCCGTTATAATTTTTTGGATTTCAAATTTGAAATTTTACGTATTGTTCTTATAATTGCTAGTATTAGAACACGGTTTTCCAAAGCAACTACTGTTGTTCAAAACATCACGTATCCGAAATTGTTTTTAAATCAAGCTTCCGTAACTGCCAAGATTTTCACAAAGTTGTTAAGAATGTTATTCACCTGAGGTTTCTAACAAGGTTTAAAAAGGGTATAAGTTTTTAATTATTAAGAAGGGTTTTTAATGGAAACATGGTTTTCGAAAAACACTTCAATGTTATATGCGAGATTCGAGCCAAACTTCCAGGCCGGGTTTGGAGTGTTATATTTAATGGCATCAAAGCCTAGGTTGCAACAACTCGGCTGTAGATTGGGTTTTCAAAGGTTGAATTTCAGAAAATTATTTTCAACTACGTGGTCTATTTGAAGTATTTCTCTTAAAAAGTGTGGCACACCGAGTCTCCGGCGCTGAATCCATAAGTCTTCTGAATACTTTTGTCTGTTTAGAAATTGAAATATTGTGGATTCCTTAGATATTGGTCTGAATTTAAACTTGGTTTTTATTTTATGTGGATGTGATGTTTGGATATAGAAATTGTATATATGTATGGTAAATATGTGGCTACTTCTGTGAATAAGTGTTGTATGTATGAGATGTTTCAAGTTCTAGTTGAAGTGTGATAGTGATAGTAGGATCAAAGTGCGCAGCGGTAGCTAGTGGGGTAGATGTTACACGACTACCCTATTAGACGGAAATTTCGGGGATGAAAATTTTTTAAGGGAGGTAGAGTTGTAACACCCTAAATTTGGGCCCAGAAGTTTTGGGCCTTAAGCATGGGAGCGGTTGAAGGCAGCTTATAATATTCTGTTGTACGTGAAAATTTCATAGTTGAAGGCTTGTTTTAGTGGTTAAATGTGCTGAGAAGTGTTGGAGAAGTCCTGGGTTCAAACTTGGACTCTAGCAAAAATTTTGGTTTAAGGTGAATCAAACCCTGGGTGTAGTAGGTAGGCCTTAAGAATATTGTTGGAGAAATTGTGACACAAAAAGCCTTGTGGCTTAGTGGCAAGTAGCGTATGGAGCATTTAAGGGGAGGCATGCGTTCGAATCTCGTGGCAAGCAAAGAGCATTTATTTTGCTAACAGGGGGCGGTAAGAGTTGGTGTTGAATTTAAACTCTGATGATGGAGGGATCCCACATCGGGAAGCTAACATAAGAGTGGATATGAAGCTGGCTTTAAATAGAGAGAACCATGAGGAGAGTAAAGGTACCCTTCTTGGCTGATCCCTTTCGCTTTGTGGCGTGCTCGGTTGGGTTGGGCGCCGGCTAAGAGTGCTCAGAGCGTGGATTAACTCCAGTCTCCAATCAGGTGTGTATTTCTCACTACTCTAGCTGTAGGATGGCTACTTCGGGCCGCGATAGGCCGAAAGGGGCCATGTGGGCCCAATGGGCTTACGGGCCCAATTGGATAAGTTGTTTGATTGTGTAGTAAATATTGGGCTAGGCTAGGTGAATCTCATATCTGTGAGTAGATTTGGGCTAAAAAGGGACACACGTGTGTGTGGGCCCATTTGGGCCGAGAAGGGCTTTAGGCCCATTCGTATTGTTATCCCTATTTAGAATACTTTAGTTTACCAAATTACTGAAATACCCTCAACTTGTAAAATTACCAAAGTACCCTTGATTTATAAAATTAGCCAAATATCCTCGATTTGTAAAATTACCGAAATAAGATAGAATTACCATTTTACCCTCGATTTACAAAATTACTGTTTTACCCTCGATTTACAGAATTACCATTTTACCCTCGATTTACAGAATTACCATTTTACCTTCGATTTATAAAATTACTAAAATACCCTTGGTTTACAAAATTACCAAAATACCCTCGATCAATAAAATTACCAAAATACCCCTGATTTGTGAAATTATCGAAATACCCCTGTAGGGTAGAATTACCGAAATACCCTTGCGACAGTCTAAATTAGACCCTAGTTGGAATGTAGTTTCGGGGCCATAAGACCGAGTCCCAAGAATTTATTTAAAATTTAGTTGCATGTCCTCTATGTGTATTAGTGCATGTGTGAAAATTTGATGATTTAATTTAGACTTATGAATGTGAATTTCGGGTGATTGACTTAGTTGAGAACTTAAGAAAATATGATAGGGGAATGTGTAAGGACCAAATAATAACAAAGTGAGGGATCTTGGGTTTGCATGTCAAATTGCCAAAAAAACCCAAGTAGTGGTCGGCCATGCCATGATGCCCATCCCTTAGGTTGAATTTCAATGCAATTATTTATTAGTTAACAATTAAAATAAATAAAAGAAAGGAAAAAAGGAAAAGATGAACAAAATGAGGAGGGAAGAAGGAGTGTTCATGTTTTCTTTCTTTTGCAATTGCCGTAACTAGAGGAAAAGGAAGAAGGAAGATTCAGCCAAGGTGGTCCTCTAGATTAAGGTATGTTCAAGGTTATTTTTGGAAGTATATACAACCTTTGGGTGATGAGTCTAAATTCTATCTACCTCATGGTTGGATTTGGGGTTGTTGGAGAGTTAGGATTCGGCTAAGGAGCTTAAAAATTTTAGTTGATACCTTGATGCTATTAGCATGCTAGTTATATGGATGTGTTAAGTTGCTTGTTATGTTAGCATGAAAGTTGAAATTGTTAAGCTATTTTGTTGGAGGTGCCGAATTTAGGACTAAGAAGAGAATGAGTATTCAACTAACATAGTGGAAAGGTGGGTGTTGCCGATTGTTAGATTTAGACTATGGGAGTGGCTATAATGGGCATTAAGATGTGGAACTTAAGAAATGTTTTTATATGTGGATTTTCATGATGTTACAAATAGATGTGAAAATATGCTAGATTAGGAAAATTCGATCAAGTGGTCATGAGATGAAATTAGGTGTTTAAATGATGTTATAGTTGACATTGTACATATATACATACATTCGGCCATCTAATTGAGTATGAAGGTGGTGTTAGATCTAATTGTGATACCCATTCGGAAGTATATATACATATATATATACATAAGTATGCCCATTCGTGATGTTACCTTTAATTATGTGTATAATCGACTAAATGGGTAATTAGTGAGGATGGTTGCCGAATATACAAACATACATATGCATGTGTAATTGAATTATGAATGTTTAGCAAGATGGTTAAACTAGTTGATTTATTGATTAAGCTCAAGGAGTTAAAGGAGGAGAATCAAGCAAAGACAAAGAAAAGATCATCGAGTAGCCGAGTTGGAACCGTCTTACCCAACACAAGGTAAGTCATTAAGCATATATTTGGTATTGATTTAAATGATCGTAATACCTATGCAATTGTGTTTAATGAGGTGAAATGTATAGAAATGTATATGTATGTAGAGATGAAATTGTCGAATGTAAAAAAAAGGAAGTGAAGCGTATAGAGTGGCTGGTTTTCGGCACTAAGTGTGCGGGCAATAAGTGTTCACGGTTGAGAGATTGGCACTGAGTGTGCGAGCTTGAAATGCATGGCACTGAGTGTGCGAGCTTGAAATGCATGGCACTAAGTGTGCGAGTTTAAAGTACATGGCACTAAGTGTGCGCGGTTGATTATTAAGCACTATGTGTGCGAACCCACTATATATTTTCTATAAATTATTTCCATTAAGGGTGCGACTTTACCGAGTCGATTTTGGACAGCGGAAAGGGTAAGTACCTTGAGTTCATGGCTAATAGGCGCCATGTTTATATTTGGAGTTGAGCTTGGTAAGTTTTGAACCTATGTGATGAGTATAATTGAAGTCACGTACATAAGGTTCATCGCGGAATAGGTGAAAGGTCGTTTAGTTGTATGATTGTAATGAAAATAAAATGATGTATGGAAATGCCTCAATTATTCTATTGAATAGTGTATGAAATGTCAATGTAGGACTTGGTATGAGATTGAACCATAAGGTCTAAGAAACTATGGCATAGTTCGGTATGGATGGAGTACTTAGCCTCATTTAGTTGTTTCCTCTTGTGAAAATTTTATTAATGGATGGTAGTGTAATGCTTATGACTTACTGAGTTATATACTCATTCGGTGTTTGCTTGTCACCTATTTTAGGTTTCTTGGACTCGACTTTTTGCGTACTCGGGACCGTCATCGAAGTCATCACACCGGCTAGCAACTTTTGGTATTTTCTTCTTAGTCGGCCTAGGAGAACGTTTCGGCATGTATAGGCTATTATGTTTGTTGGAATTTTGGTATGTAAACTTTTAGCCATGCGAAAATGGCATATATGTTCGGTTGGATTTGGTTCTATAATACTTAGCTACGAGTCTTAGAATTTTGGTTTTGCTAATGTGGTCATGACTGATAATGGACCACTTCGGTTTTGGTTGAGTAATAGTTGAGGTCTACTCATTTACTATGCCATATGTCATGGCTGATTATTTTCGGTGTTAAACTCATAATATGGCTATAGCGTAGTAGGGAGATGCTCGGTGATGGTTAGCCTTTGGTACGGCTGGTCATGGTCATAATTGTTGATAGGTATGATGAATCACTCGTTAGACCAAGGAAAATCATGAAATAGGCATAGTTCACTCTAGTAACAGATGCAGACAGCAGTAGTGATGTGAGATTGAAAAATCACTAAAAATAGTAAAAATGTAATTAAATAATGAATAAATTATGAAATCGAAGCTTGATGAGTCTATTTTCATATGGAAGAAACAAAACGTTCATATGAGCTGTATGTTAGGAGATATTGAAATTCTTGTGAAACTGGACCGGAGCGATTTCTGGATACCTTGTTCCGATTTAGAAAATTCAGCGTAAATTTTATCGAGATAATTAGAAGTCATACCTTATATGTACAGATTTGTCATCGAGCCTAGTTTCATTAGAGACAAACGACATAGGCATTGAAGCCCTGTACAGGGAGATATTTAAGTTGTAATTTACAGAGGTCAGTGTAGTCAAACCTTGAAATAGGGGAGACTTTAATGAATAGAATGTACTGATTGACCCAACCAAAAATTGTACAAAAATTCCAACATATAGATATATGAGTCTAGTTTTGGGGAAAATTTACGGTATTGGATTTCAAGTTTCAGAACTCAAGATATGATTTTTAAAGCGACTACGATACAGTTAGCCAGCTTGCCTGGAACAAAAAGAAAACAAAATAGGGGGAAATAAATGAAGTAAGCTCGGTAACACCTCGTGTTCACTTTCTGGTAAGTCACGGGATCAGGGTGTTACATTTGATTGGTATTAGAGCTATGGTTTAGTCGGTTCTAGGACTACCATAGCGCGTATGAGTCTAGCTATACATGCCTTAATGTTAGTGCTTAATAATGTGATGACTTCGGACGGTTAAAATTTTTTTTGTTTTGATTAGCAAATGGAACCCGGGTCACAGAGACCCTTAGCGGATGATGTTAAAAGTGTAACGGCTGCTCCTGCGCAAGGGACACCGCCTGTTGAACCTCAGTCATCTGCAAATAATCAAGATGAAGGGGCGAAACAAGCCTTCTTCACCATGATGAATGAGTGGGTCGCGCAATATGCCCGAACCTATCCGGCTGTCCAACCATTCCCGAATATAAATAATCCACCCCAAGAGCCCGTAATGCCATCGGTTACTGATCCTGTGAGGCTGAGTAAACCCCCTGTGGACTTGATTAGGAAGCGCGGGGCCGAGGAATTCAAGGCCATAGTTACTGATGATGCCGAAAGGGCCGAGTTTTGGCTTGATAACACCATTCGGGTGTTTGATGAACTGTCATGCACACCCGATGAGTGTCTAAAGTGTGCTATATCCTTGTTGCGAGACTCAGCCTACTATTGGTGGAGGACCTTGATTTCCATAGTCCCAAAGGAACGAGTTACTTGGGATTTCTTTCAAACGGAATTTTGAAAGAAATATATTAGTCAACGGTTCATCGATCAAAAGCGTAAGGAATTCTTGGAACTCAAGCAAGGCCGTATGACAGTATCTGAATACGAACATGAGTTCGTAAGACTCAGTCGGTATGCTCGGGAGTGTGTGGCTGATGAGGTTGCTATGTGCAAAAGATTCGAGGAAGGATTGAATGAAGATTTAAAGCTACTAGTGGGTATTTTGGAGATAAAAGAATTCGTAACACTAGTTGAACGAGCCTGCAAGGCGGAAGAACTTGGAAGGGAGAAGAAGAAGGCTGAATTTGAAGCTAGAGACTATCGTAAAAGATCGACGGGTAAAGCTCCATTCTCGGCTGTAAAGAAGTTCAGGGAGGACACTAATAAATCGAGGACGACTGCGGAAATTTCCATTAGAGCACGACCATTGACAGACTCATGAGCTACTTCGGTTGCTAGTGTGGGCAATAACCGTCAGGAGAAACCTGAATGCCCCCAATGTGGAAGACGACACATAGGTGAATGTTGGGGTAAGTATACTAACAGGACCTGTTACGGATGCAGTTCGAAGGACCACTTCATTAGAGATTGCACGGAGCTTGATGAGAAAAATAAGATGCAAGGTGCAAGACCTAGTGGAATGACGGCTAGGGGTAGACCACCGAGAATTTCAGGAGGTAAGGGTGGTAGTCAGAGAGGGGCCTCTGATGCGGCTGTTCGAACCGAGACCCGTACTCCTGCTAGAGCATATGCCATCCACGCACGAGAGGAGGCATCCTCCCCTGATGTCATCACTGGTACTTTCACTCTCTTTGATACTAATGTGATTGCATTGATTGACCCTGGCTCTACTCATTCATATGTATGTGAAACCTTGGCATCCAGTAAGACTCTACCTGTTGAGTCTACTGAGTTCGTAATTCGAGTGTCAAACCCTTTGGGTCAATACGTACTTGTTGATAAAGTGTGTAAGGGATGCCCTCTAGTAATCCGAGAATCCTGTTTTCCGGCCGATTTGATGCTTTTACCGTTTGATGAATTTGATGTTATTCTAGGTATGGATTGGTTGACCGTACATGATGCAGTAGTGAATTGCAAAAGGAAAACCATTGATTTGAGGGGTGCAAATAATGAGGTAGTCCGAGTTGAGTCTACTGATTTAAAGGGAGTGCCAGCGATAATATCCTCGATGATTGCTCAGAGATATGTGAGAAAGGGGTGTGAAACATACCTTGCGTATGTATTTGATAGCAAAGAGATGGAAAGGAAACTTGAATCAGTACCAGTGGTCTGCGAGTATTCGGATGTTTTTCCGAAGGAGTTGCCGGGGTTGCCACCGGTACGAAAGGTGGAATTCGGCATCGAACTTGTACCTGGTACCACGCCAATCTCGATAGCCCCGTATCGTATGGCATTAACGGAATTAAAGGAATTGAAAATTCAATTGCAAGAATTGACGGATAGAGGTTTCGCTCGACCGAGTTTTTCACCATGGGGTGCACCAGTATTGTTTGTGAAAAAGAAGGATGGATCCATGAGGTTGTGCATCGACTATCGTCAGTTAAACAAAGTGACGATAAAGAATAAATATCCGTTACCGCGTATTGATGATTTGTTTGATCAATTGTAGGGAGCCTCAGTGTTTTCAAAGATAGATTTGAGGTCGGGTTATTATCAGTTGAGAGTTCGAGACTCAAACATACCCAAAACCGCTTTCAGGATGAGATATGGTCACTACGAGTTCTTAGTGATGCCGTTTGGGCTCACTAATGCCCCTGCGGTATTCATGGATTTAATGAATCGAATTTTCAGACAATACTTGGATCGATTTGTGGTTGTGTTTATTGATGATATTTTAATTTATTCCCAAGATGAGGCTGAACATGCCGAACATTTGAGATTAGTATTATAGATTTTAAGAGACAAGCAGTTATACGCAAAATTCAGTAAATGCGAATTCTGGTTAAGAGAGGTTAGCTTTTTGGGACACGTAGTATCCGCATCGAGAATTAGAGTTGACCCGAACAAAATTTTGGCCATAATCGATTGGAAACCTCCGAGGAATGTTACTGAAGTTAGGAGCTTTTTGGGACTCGCCGGATACTACCGACGGTTTGTAAAAGGTTTCTCGATAATAGCTGCACCGTTGACGAAACTACTTTAAAAAGATGTTGAGTTTGAATGGTCAGAAAACTGTCAGGAAAGTTTTGATCGACTAAAAACCTGTTTAACTGAAGCTCCAGTGCTAGTACAACCGAAGTCCGAAAAAGAGTTTGTCATTTACAGTGACGCATCTTTGCTTGGGCTAGGTTGTGTGTTGATGCAAGAAGGTCGAGTTGTGGCTTACGCGTCGAGACAATTAAAGCCGCATGAGAGAAACTATCCGACCCATGACCTTGAATTAGCAGCCATAGTGTTCGCCTTGAAAATATGGCGACATTACTTGTTTGGAGAAAGGTGTCATATTTATTCGGACCACAAGAGTCTAAAATATTTGATGACTCAAAGAGATCTAAATCTACGACAAAGACGTTGGCTTGAGTTGTTGAAAGACTACGAACTTGTTATTGATTATCACCCGAGAAAGGCTAACGTGGTTGCCGATGCTTTAAGTTGTAAAGTACTATTTGCTTTGAGAGCGATGAATGTTCACCTGTCCGTCTCACCCGATAATGCGCTAGTAGCTGAAATAAAGGCCAAACCATTATTGGTTCATCAAATACTTGAATCCCAAAAAGTTGATGATGAATTGGTTGCTAAACGAGCTGAATGTGCTTCGAATGAGGAATCAGAGTTTCAGATTGACGACAATGATTGCTTGACGTTCAAGAGTCGATTATATGTTCCAAGAAATTCGGAACTTATTTCGATGATTTTGAATGAGGCTCATAGTGGCCGAATGTCTATCCATCCGGGTAACACGAAAATGTATAATGATTTGAAACGTCAGTTTTGGTGGCCTGGTATGAAACGAGACATTTCTGATTTTGTTTCGAAGTGTTTGATATGTCAACAAGTGAAAGCAGAACATCAAGTGCCTTCGGGATTACTTCAGCCAATCATGATACCCGAATGGAAATGGGATCGGGTAACAATGGACTTTGTATCTGGGTTACCGTTGGCACCGAGTAAGAAAGACTCAGTCTGGGTTATTGTTGATAGACTGACAAAGTCTGCTCATTTTATCCCTGTCCGTACGGATTTTTCGCTCGATAAATTGGCAGAATTATATGTCTCCCAAATTGTCCGATTGCATGGGGTACCTATTTCTATTGTGTCGGATAGAGACCCAAGATTTACATCGCGATTTTGAAAGAAATTACAAGGAGCATTGGGTACCAAGATGCATTTTAGCACCGCATTTCATCCCCAGACCGATGGTCAATCCGAACGGGTAATTTAGATACTCGAGGACATGTTGAGATGCTGCGTCTTAGAGTTCTGTGGTTCATGGGAAAGATATTTGCCTTTGATTGAATTCACATACAACAATAGCTTTCAATCAAGCATTAAGATGGCACCTTACGAGGCTTTATACGGTCGTAAATGCCGCACCCCATTATTTTGGACTGAGCTTAGCGACAGTAAAATCTTCGGGGTTGATTTGATTAAAGATGCGGAATAGAAAGGAAAAGTGATCCGTGAAAGTCTAAAGGCAGCTTCGGATCGCCAGAAGTCATACGCGGATTTGAAACGAAAAGACATTGAGTATCAAGTAGGAGACAAAGTGTTTCTTAAAGATTCACAACGTCTTTCATGTCTCGATGCTTCGACGATATAGGTCCGATCCATCGCACGTAATTACTCCATCGGAGATCGAGATTCAATCTAATTTGAGTTACGAAGAAGAACCAGTTCGTATTTTAGCACGTGAAGTAAAAGAACTACGAAACAGGAAAATCTCATTAGTAAAGGTACTGTGGCATAAACACGGAGTCGAAGAAGCCACTTGGGAACTTGAGGACTCTATGAAGGATCAATATCCTAAATTGTTCACTGGTAAGATTTTCGGGGACGAAAATTTCTTATGTGGGGGAGAGTTGTGACAGTCTAAATTAGACCCTAGTTGGAATGTAGTTTTGGGGCCATAAGACCGAGTCCCAAGAATTTATTTAAAATTTAGTTGCATGTCCTCTATGTGTATTAGTGCATGTGTGAAAATTTGATGATTTAATTTAGACTTATGAATGTGAATTTCGTGTGATTGACTTAGTTGAGAACTTAAGAAAATATGATAGGGGAATGTGTAAGGACCAAATAATAACAAAGTGAGGGATCTTGGGTTTGCATGTCAAATTGCCAAAAAAACCCAAGTAGTGGTCGGCCATGCCATGATGCCCATCCCTTAGGTTGAATTTCAATGCAATTATTTATTAGTTAACAATTAAAATAAATAAAAGAAAGGAATTAAAAAGGAAAAGATGAACAAAATGAGGAGGGAAGAAGGAGTGTTCATGTTTTCTTTCTTTTACAATTGCCATAACTAGAGAAAGAGGAAGAAGGAAGATTCGGCCAAGGTGGTCCTCTAGATTAAGGTATGTTCAAGGTTATTTTTGGAAGTATATACAACCTTTAAGTGATGAGTCTAAATTCTATCTACCTCATGGTTGGATTTGGGGTTGTTGGAGAGTTAGGATTCGGCTAAGGAGCTTAAAAATTTTAGTTGATACCTTGATGCTATTAGCATGCTAGTTATATGGATGTGTTAAGTTTCTTGTTATGTTAGCATGAAAGTTGAAATTGTTAAGCTATTTTGTTGGAGGTGCCGAATTTAGGACTAAGAAGAGAATGAGTATTCGGCTAACATAGTGGAAAGGTGGGTGTTGCCGAATGTTAGATTTAGACTATGGGAGTGGCTATAATGGGCATTAAGATGTGGAACTTAAGAAATGTAGTTATATGTGGATTTACATGATGTTACAAATAGATGTGAAAATATGCTAGATTAGGAAAATTCGATCAAGTGTTCATGAGATGAAATTAGGTGTTTAAATGATGTTATAGTTGACATTGTACATATATACATACATTCGGCCATCTAATTGAGTATGAAGGTGGTGTTAAATCTAATTGTGATGCCCATTCGGAAGTATATATACATATATATATACATAAGTATGCCCATTCGTGATGTTACCTTTAATTATGTGTATAATCGACTAAATGGGTAATTAGTGAGGATGGTTGCCGAATATACAAACATACATATGCATGTGTAATTGAATTATGAATGTTTAGCAAGATGGTTAAACTAGTTGATTTATTGATTAAGCTCAAGGAGTTAAAGGAGGAGAATCAAGCAAAGGCAAAGAAAAGATCATCGAGTAGCCGAGTTGGAACCGTCTTACCCAACACAAGGTAAGTCATTAAGCATATATTTGGTATTGATTTAAATGATCGTAATACCTATGCAATTGTGTTTAATGAGGTGAAATGTATAGAAAAGTATATGTATGTAGAGATGAAATTGTCGAATGTAAAAAAAAGGAAGTGAAGCGTATAGAGTGGCTAGTTTTCGACACTAAGTGTGCGGGCAATAAGTGTTCACGGTTGAGAGATTGGCACTGAGTGTGCGAGCTTGAAATGCATGTCACTGAGTGTGCGAGCTTGAAATGCATGGCACTGAGTGTGCGAGCTTGAAATGCATGGCACTGAGTGTGCGAGCTTGAAATGCATGGCACTAAGTGTGCGAGTTTAAAGTACATGGCACTAAGTGTGCGCGGTTGATTATTAAGCACTATGTGTGCGAACCCACTATATATTTTCTATAAATTATTTCCATTAAGGGTGCGACTTTACCGAGTCGATTTTGGACAGCGGAAAGGGTAAGTACCTTGAGTTCATGGCTAATAGGCGCTATGTTTATATTTGGAGTTGAGCTTGGTAAGTTTTGAACCTATGTGATGAATATAATTGAAGTCACGTACATAAGGTTCATCGCGGAATAGGTGAAAGGTCGTTTAGTTGTATGATTGTAATGAAAATAAAATGATGTATAGAAATGCCTCAATTATTCTATTGAATAGTGTATGAAATGTCAATGTAGGACTTGGTATGAGATTGAACCATAAGGTCTAAGAAACTATGGCATAGTTCGGTATGGATGGAGTACTTAGCCTCATTTTGTTGTTTCCTCTTGTGAAAATTTTATTAATGGATGGTAGTGTAATGCTTATGACTTACTGAGTTATATACTCATTCGGTGTTTGCTTGTCACCTATTTTAGGTTTCTTGGACTCGAATTTTGCGTACTCGGGACCGTCATCGAAGTCATCACACCGGCTAGCAACTTTTGGTATTTTCTTCTTAGTTGGCCTAGGAGAACGTTTCGGCATGTATAGGCTATTATGTTTGTTGGAATTTTGGTATGTAAACTTTTAGCCATGCGAAAATGGCATATATGTTTGGTTGGATTTGGTTCTATAATACTTAGCCACGAGTCTTAGAAATTTTGGTTTTGGTAATGTGGTCATGACTGATAATGGACCACTTCGGTTTTGGTTGAGTAATAGTTGAGGTCTACTCATTTACTATGCCATATGTCATGGCTGATTATTTTCGGTGTTAAACGCATAATATGGCTATAGCGTAGTAGGGAGATGCTCGGTGATGGTTAGCCTTTGGTACGGCTGGTCATGGTCATAATTGGTGATAGGTATGATGAATCACTCGTTAGACCAAGGAAAATCATGAAATAGGCATAGTTAACTCTAGTAACAGATGCAGACAGCAGCAGTGATGTGAGATTGAAAAATCACTAAAGATAGTAGAAATGGAATTAAATAATGAATAAATTATGAAATCGAAGCTTGATGAGTCTATTTTCATATGGAAGAAACAAAATGTCCATATGAGCTGTATGTTAGGAGATATTGAAATTCTTGTGAAACTGGACTAGACCGATTTCTTGATCCCCTGTTCCGATTTAGAAAATTCAGAGTAAATTTTATCAAGATAATTAGAAGTCATACCTTATATGTACAAATTCTTCATCGAGTCTAGTTTCATTAGAGACAAACGGCATAGGCATTGAAGCCCTGTACAGGGAGATATTTAAGTTGTAATGTACAGAGGTCAGTGTAGTCGAACCTTGAAACAGGGGAGAATTTAATGAATAAACTGTACTAATTGGCCCAACCAAAAATTCTACAAGAATTCCAACATATAGATATATGAGTCTAGTTTTGGGGAAAATTTACGGAATTGGATTTTGAGTTTCAGAACTCAAGATATGATTTTTAAAACGACTACGATACAGTTAGCCAGCTTGCCTGGATCAAAAAAAACGAAATAGGGGGAAATAAATGAAGTAAGCTCGGTAACACCTCGTGTTCGATTTTCGGTAACGGTCACGGGATCGGGGTGTTACAACCCTTGTAGGGTAGAATTACTGAAATACCCCTATAGGGTAGAATTATCGAAATACCCCTGTAGGGTAGAATTACCGAGATACCCTTGTGGGGTAAAATTACCATTTTGCCCCTAGGGTGTTAATTGACTGTTTTGCCCTTGTGGGCAAGTGTTTGACTTGGACTGTATGGTTGACGGATTTGATTGCAAATATATGTTGGTGAAATAAATGACTTGACTGTGATTGTTTGATTCAAATATGGGCATGATATTCTGATTCTGTATGTTGTATGCCATGACATTTATATCTGTTGCATGGGTTATGGGTTATATTGATAGAGGAAGTACTGAAAGTGGCTTGCCCACGTACTGGAGGCTTTGCCTCAACTTACTGATAACTGAGCAGCAATGCTACAACTGTGGAGTGTAGGGCTGGGTGGGTTGAGCTATTCCCCACATGGAATGTAGGGTTGGTACGGGGGTGTATACGGATGGATTGGGTTGGGATTGCATTCACATTCTAATTTTAATTCTGTTACCTGATACTGATTTTGATTCTGATTCTGTCACTTGATTTTGATTCTGATTATGATTCTAATTCTAGTTCTGATAATGTTTCTTATTCTGTAATGGGTTAAAGCCCATCTAGTACTGTCTGTTATAGTGGGCTAAGGCCCAATTGATACTGAAACTGTAAGTAAGGCTGGGGCCAGACTTTTAATTCTTTTATATGACTGACTGTTACTTTTTAGAGTAGGGGGATTTCACACTGAGTTTTCGTAAACTCACCCCGTTTATTAACCTTTCAGGTAATTTCCAGCCTTAGACGGATCGGAGCTGCGAGGGGCTCGGAGGAAGCCACACACACTGTTTATTTTATAGTTTTGATTATTACTTTTAAATGTTTTATGTGGGTTGTAGTAAAGCCGTTGTAATTTTCTGGATTTCAAATTTGAAATTTTACGTATTGTTCTTATAATTGCTAGTATTAGAACACGGTTTTCCAAAGCAACTACTGTTGTTCAAAACATCACGTATCCGCAATTGTTTTTAAATCAAGCTTCCCCAACTGCCAAGATTTTCACAAAGTTGCTAAGAATGTTATTCAGCTGAGGTTTCTAGCAAGGTTTAAAAAGGGTATAAGTTTTTAATTATTAAGAAGGGTTTTTTATGGAAACATGGTTTTCGAAAAACACTTCAATGTGACATGCCAGATTCGAGCCAAACTTCAAGGCCGAGTTTGGGGTGTTACAAGGGAGGAGAGGCTAAAGAAGCCTTCTTCCAGATGATGAATGAGTGGTTTACGGTGTTTGTTCGAACAAATCTGGCTACTCAACAACCTCCACCCTCGCCTAATCCCCAACCGGTTCCCGTAGTTCCTCAAGGTGTGGAGTTTTTACAATTGAATAAGCCGCCTGCTGATAAGATTTGAAAACACGGAGCCGAAGAGTTTAGAGCTAATGTTGATGACGATCCCGAAAGAGCCGAGTTTTGGCTTGAAAACACTATCAAAGTATTTGATGAACTTTCATGCACACTGTAACAACCCAAATTTCGGTGAAATCGGAACAGTGGTTTTGGGACCACAAATCCGAGCCGAAAATAAAATTTATTTTTATTTTATTATATGGTCCATAATATGATAGAAATGTCATGTGAAAATTTTGTTAAGAAAATTTTATTGATTATGTGCTTAATTATGAGAAGGACCAAATCGTATAAAATGCAAAAGTTGAATTCTAGTAGCTAGAAGGATTAAATAGCTATGCAATTCAAAACTTGAGGTCCTTATATGGTAATTAGACCATTAGTAAAAAGTTAGTAGATATTTTTGGATGATTCATCCATGGAAAATTAGAAAAAAGCTAAAGACTAAATTGGAAATCAAAATTATTAAAGATGATAAATTAATTAAATAGAAATAAAAATCATTTATATCATCTTCTTCCCCAAAATAATACATGGAAACCTTAGGAAAGAGAAAATAACCTTTCTTGGCCAAATTGGGTAAGTTTTCTTGTCTCGTTTTTAGTAATCTTGATATTTTTGAAACCGAGATAACTTAATCTATCTATTTGGGGAATCAATTTGAGAAGTTATCAAAGTATGGAAAATGGTTCATGGATGTATATGCTAAAAATTGAAATTTATGGTAGAAAATAAAAGGTTGTTGATAGATAAACAACTTTTACAAGGTGATTTTTGATGAAAATATGATTTAGGGACTAAAATGTAAAGTTGTGAAAATTGATGAAAAACTCTTAATTTTTATGAATACATGTGCTGTAAATTTTTTGGTGGAATTTTTGTTAGGCTTGGAATAGAGAGTAAATTGCACAAATTTCATTTTTTGAGCCTAGGGATGAAATGGGAATTTATGGAAAAGTTTGGGGTAAAATGGTAATTTTCTTAGGATTTAAATTGAGTCTAAATGAGTATGAAATATGAGAAATTGATGTAAATTTACTCGTATAGATCTGGATTGACCGAATTCGAAGCTAGAACGAGGAAAGAGGAAAATGTCGGATTAGTAGATTTTACTACACGAACATTGTTGAGTTAAGTTTGTGTAACTAAATTGTGTTTATTTATATTCTTGCATTGATTGTGTTTATGTAAATTGTATAAATTTCATAAATATGTGAAATGATCACATACTCGTTGAAGCCCTATAAATGAAAGGAATTAAAGGTCCAGGGTTCGAGTTGCAAGGTAGGCATATTGTTACTTTTTAATTTTAGGCATGTGCCGGGCATGTGATCACTTAAGTGAATTCCGGCAAGGGCCTTAGGGAGGTTGGGCCGATTGTTTTAGTTTATATTAGGGTTAGGTTCTTTTCTTTTTCTGTCTTGGAGAATTAGGGTTAGCCACCTGAAAGCTTTCACTGTCATTCATCCTTTCTGAGTTCTCACAAAAGCCGAAAACGCAAATTCCTTCTCCTTGGTGCCGATTTCTTCTTCCTCTCTTTTTCCTCTATTTTCTTTCTTCCGTCTTGCTCTTTCTTCTAGCCGAAACTTTCTGATCACCTAACTCACCTCCTTTTTCGATCCCATCCTTCAGAAAACCTCCATAGCCGATTGCCATAAAAGTCGAAATCCCTAAAACTCACTTCTTGTGCTGATTTCTCCAAGCCAAAATCCTTCAGTTATTTTTGTTCTTTTTGATCAACTTTCATCTTCTCTAAACCCTTGGTATCTGTCGGCAACATTACTTCAAAGTTATAGCCTCAAATCGTCATCTTCTTCATCACTTAAAAAGTCGAAATACTATAGATTTAGGGACTTATAGCTGAAACTTCAGATCTCCTGGATTCGAGTTCTACTACCGTTTAGAGGATAGATCTGCATCAGATCTGCATAGAAATCAAAGAGGAATAAGTGGTAAGTGCTCATCACCTCAGATCTAGTTTTATTTTACAATTTAGAAAAGCCGAAGTCCCTAAAATCTAGGGAGGCTATCGATTTGGGCATAGGGCTTTAAGGGTCTTTAACTGACGATTTCTTTTGGTGATTAGTGTCTTCTAGAGGTTTGATAGAAGGCTTGGATCTTTGGAACAACTAGACTTAGATCTAGTCATCGGTTTTCGGCAAAAAGGTAAGATTCTAAAGGCTTTAGGGACATGGTTCGAATATGAGTTGCTGAATATTGGGATTGGTTATTGTGGGTTGCAATCTAAGAATTATGGTAATCAATTGTAGCACATCGTAAGGGATCTCAGTAGCAGTCATCGCGAAACAGGTGTGTATCGAACACCCTCTCATAGTTCAATTCGGCAAAAGCCAAAATGCCGAAATTCCGGCATTTCGTGGGCTTGTGAGTGTGCGAGTGCTCCCAAGATGTTTAGAAATCATTAGATCTGAAATCACAAAGTGATAAGTTAGTCGTGTGTGCAATTTCGTGCACTTCGGTAATTGGGCCTCGATAGGCTAAAACTGGGCCCAATGGGCTTACGGGCCCATACGGGTAAAGAAATAAAAAAATAGGCAATAAGTATGTTCTGTTAGACTATAGAATCGAAACTGCTTAAACTGGTAAACTGGTCATAAAACTTGAATTAAATGGGCTTAAATTGCTAGTGGACACTGTAGGGCCCATTAGGGGTTTTAGGGCCCAATGGCTAAAATTGGGAAATTGAGATAAATAAATTACTGCGATGACAAATGGGCTAGTAAGGACCGTAACATTCATGAGAACCCTTAAAACTGATAAAATTACTGAAATACCTTTATAGGTGGAAAATTTATAGATTTACCCCTAGAAGTAAAATTACTGATATACCTCTAGGGTTAAGGTTGACCTGAATGCATGTTTGACTGTTACTATATACTGCATGCCATGTTATTATCATCTGATGCATGAGACTGGGTTATTGATGGAGGAAGTACTAAAAGTGGCTTGTCCACGTACTGGAGGCTTTGCCTCAACTTACTGATATCTGAGCAGCAATGCTGCAACTGTGGAGTGTAGGGCTGGGTGGGTTGAGCTATTCCCCACATTGAGTGTAGTGCTGGTACGGGTGGAGTGTAGCGGTTGGTTATAGGCTGGGTTGGGCTTGCATACACGAATATGTCTGTTCTATTCTGGAATAGGCCTATGGGCCATACTGTTATCTAAAAAGGGGCTAAAGCCTAGTTTACTGTTTTCTGAAAAGGGCTTCGGCCCAGTACCCCCTGTTATCTGAATAGGGCTTAGGCCCAATGGGCTTGAGCTGACTTGGGCTTTGGATGGGTTTTCCATATACACTGAGTTTTCCAAACTCACCCCCTTTCTCTTCCATCCTTGCAGGTGAGCCCTAGTTGGTGGACTTGGACCTGGGCGGGATTTAGAGTGGCCACGAAGATTAAATTTCTGGTTTTTAAATAAGTTTCAAGTAGCTTCCATTTAAATTTCACATTTATTTTTGATTTATTTCTATTTTGGTTAAAGTTGTAATAAGGCCGCTCTATTATTTTTATTTTGGGTTGTTAAAATTACCTAAATCGTTTTCAACTTGAGATTCACATCACTTAAATTGATTCCTTAAAATTGGTTAGCTCTAGGGCGTGTTTTATAAAAGTTACTTATTTTCAAAATATCACGATAACCGAGCAAAGCTTCCGCAACGTAAATGTTTTCAAAGGAAATAAATATTTTAAATAGACTTAAAACTTAATTTGTTGTTCGTGGACAAGTAATAAGCTTAAAGTGTGGCAATGGATGTGTGCATGTCTAGGATTGGATCATGGAAGAGCTAGGTACTTAAGCAGTCTAATTGACTCACCTCCTCTTTTCTTGAATCCTACCTGGTGCGCAGCTTCCATTCACTTTAATTTAAAACAAAAATATTCTTTAATCACTAAGAAATATTTTAGATAAAACATGAATTTTATAGTAACGCTTCTATGTGACACGCTGGATTCTTCCGTAACGTCTAGGCCGGGTTTGGGGTGTTACAGGACTAATTGCATAATAAGGAGTTTCATATTAATAAACCATATCTATTTAATACTTTTAAACAATAGAACTCAAATTTTATGCGTTACACGATTTAAATCCTTTTTATCTAATTAAGCAATTAAATGAAAAATTTCTTTACGAAACTTTCAGATAATTTATCTATCATGCAGAAAACTTATTAAAATAATAAAATAAATATTTTGATCGCAGCTTTGTGGTCCCAAAACCGCTATTCCGATTTGACCTAAAATTGGGCTATTACAACTCTCTACCCTAAGGAATTTTCGTCCCCAAAAATCTTACACATGAAAAGGTTAGGGTACTGTTTTAACATAGCTTTTTCGAGTTACCACGTAGCTTCCTCTATCTCCTATTTATGCTAGAGAACCTTCACTAGATCTATACGTTTATTTCTCAATTCTTTGACTTCACGAGCTAAAATTTGGATCAGTTTCTCATTATATGACATATCGAGTTGAATTTCAACATCTATAGACGTAACATAGCTAAAATTCACTATATATCACGAACTCTTTACCTGATTCAGGTTGTACTAAAACTGGTGCTTCAGTTAACAATATTTTCAACTGTTCAAAACTCTGCTGACATTTTTCTGACCAACCTTAAATCAAGATTGGACAACGGTCGAATACCTTAGTTTTATTTGTTTTGTTTCTTTTCTTTTTTTATTCAGTCATAACAAAAAGATGAACATATGGCCTTTAACTTATGTTTTATTATAACATATATTAACTTATTAATCATTTTGCTTAAATAACCTTTATAATAAAATATAAAACCATTATATTCCATGGTTATTACTATCCACTAACTTAATTATGGCCTAATTGCATTATAAGTGCTTCATATTATAAAGACAACAACAATTAAGCACTTTCACATTTAACTTTCAAATTTTTATTTTATGCGATTAAACCCTTTTATTAAATCGAGCACTCAAACGATAAAATTAAAGTACAAAAATTTCAAAGATATAAATTCACACATAAAACACAGAAAATAATTTTAAAAATATTTTTCTAACTCAGATTCGTGGTCCCGAAACCACCATTCTGAATAGGGTCTAAATCAGGCTGTTACATATATTGTATATGAAATGTTTTACAATTGGGTTATGAAATATGGTCAATTATGCTTGTGAATTTTGTGTTTTTAGGGTGGCAAATTGGCTTTGTAAATAGCCTATTTTTGTCCACACGGGCGGGACACGGGTGTGTGTCTCAACCATGTGCGACACATGGTCACGATGCATAGCTGTGTGTCCCCTGGGGTACCCTACAAATTAAGTCAGTATACACTACAGGTTTAACACGCCTTAGACACTTGGGCGTGTCTATTGGCCGTGTGTGTCACACAGATTCACACACGGGCATGTGCTTGACCGTGTGACATAAGTCAGTATACCCCCTAAATGACACAAGGCCTAGCACACGGGCATGTGATCGGCCATGTGACCCAAGTCAGTTTCGACCACAGCCAAGGCACATGGGCGTGTCTCTAGTTGTATGGTGCAAGTCAGTATGTATGCCTTACTTTCACACGGTCTAAAACACGGTCATGTCTACTGGCCGTGTGAGGCACACAGCCTATTCACACGGGCATGTAACACTTAAAGGCTGAAAATTTTCTAAGTTTATGAAAATTTTAATATGTTACTATTTAGTCTCCAATGTATGATTAAAGCTTTGTATGCTTGAATTGTAACACCCCAAACCCGGCCCAGACGTTATGGCCAGATCCGACATGCCACATCAAAGCATTCAAAACATTTCATGTTGTTGTTCTAGAAAAACTTACTTAGTGTTTTAAAAGATAATTTCATTGCAAGTTAAAGTGAATGGAAGCTGTGCACCAGGTAGGAAACCGGGAAAGAGGAGGTGAGTCCATCGGACTGCTTAAGTACCAAGCTCCCCTCGGATCCAATCCTAGAGATGAACACCGCCATACCACACCTTAACGTCATGTATGTTTCCAGGAAACCAATTTGATTAAGTCTTTTTTAGGAAAGAGTGATTAATTTTGGAAAATATTTTTATTGCGGAAGCATTGCTTGTTGTCGTGTTATTTTGAAATCAATTACTGTTTTTGGAAAACACGCCCTAAAGCTATCCAATTCCAACAGTTAAATATAAGTACTACCTATCTTAACAAAACATATTAAAACCATAAAAAATAATTAAGCGGCCTTATTACACTTAAAAAAAACCCAAAACCTTAAACGTAAATAAAAAGGATGTCCAGTTCACCAGAAGAAAATCAACTTGCAGAACGTGTGGCCACTCCGAATCCCTTACAGCTCCAAGCCCACTATGGTTGGGGATTACCTGCGTGGATGAAAATAAAGGGGTGAGTTTGGGGAAACTTAGTGTGTAAATTAGCCCAACCATAGCCTATATCGGTGCAAACCATAGAGAATAGAATGTGTTGGCCTTAGCCCAGAACAAAATTCAGAATAAAGCCCATAGGCCTATAATAGAATAGAACAGATATTACATGTTTATGCAAAACCCAACCCATATCCAACCACATGCACCCCCATACCAACCTTTCACCATGTGGGGAGACTACTCGACCCACCCAACCACTATACGCCACAGAAATATGCAGCATGGCTGCCAGAACAGATAATATGACAGAGTCACCAAATACAGATAATCGTGGCAGAACCACCAGAACAGATATATGTGGCAGAGCCACCAGATCAGATAATTGTGGCATAGCCAGCAGGACGCTTCCTCCATAAAATAACCCATGTCCCCATGCAACAGATATACAATCATGGCATACATCATACAGAATTAAATCGTCATGCTTTTCAGTCAAAAGTAACCCTAGGGGTATAATGGTAATTTCACTATTCTTAGGATTTTCATGCATAGCATAGCCATTACGTACGACTAGAAACACTTACCACGTTTTCTTACCGAATTGGGCCCGTTGGCCCACTATACCGATTTTGGCCCATTAAGCCCAAAACATCGAAATGCACAAAATCGTGCCTTCTACAGTCTTATCACTTTAATTTACCATATACATCACACTACAAATCTCACAAGCATTCGCACACTCGCAAGTTCTCAAAATATCGGCTTTTTGACATTTTGGGCGTTTCGGCTTTCCGGCTTTTGCCGATCTAGTCTATAAGAGGGTGTAAGTTACACACCTGTTTCCGATGATATGCTGACGAGATCCTCACATGAAATACCTACAATTGGATTACTAACACGTTAATCTAGCTATTGAAAACAAACTACGTATTAACCCCTTACCACATTCGGCCAAAAACACCTTAGGCACTAGTGATCCTACCTTTGCCGAAGTTAGCGATTATGTCTAGATCCAGTCTTTCCACTTGTCCAAGCCTTCGATTAGCAGCCTTTAGATCCCACTATTATCAAAATAAAATAGTTATAACAACCCTTAGAGCTACAAGCCCAAATCGATAGCCTCCCTAACCTTTAGGGGTTTTGGCTTTTCTAAAACCCGAAATAAAGATTAAGTTCAAAAACTTACCACTGGTTCCTTCAGTCAATGATTCCAATTAACTCCTACTCGATTCTGATGCAGATCTAACCCTTAAAATGATACAAAAGTCGAGCCTTTAGTGATCTTAAAATTCGGCTATGTCCCTATGCTATGCGTTTTCGGCTTTTTGTAACAGTGAAGAAAAGATGAGGGTTTTGTAGTGGCTTTGTCAACAGAAACTTGGGGTTCAGAGGACTAGAGAATCGAACAAGAAGATAAGGGAAAATAAGAGGGTTTTGACTAGAAGAAAACGACACAAAAGAAATCAGGCTTTCGAGATTTCGGCTTTTTTAGGCAGTCGACTATAGGCTTAAAACAATAGTAAGAAAGTGGTGTAGCGTGGAGTGGTAGAAGGATTCGGCTATGGAGAGAAGAAGAGGAGAAAGTAGATGGAGAGAAAAAGAAAAGAAGAGAAGAGGAGGGAGGATGGTCAAAAAAATGGCACAGCTTACCCCTAATGCCGAACTTATACTTGGCATTTGACCTAGCCGAAACTTGCCCCCTAAGGAAAACCCTTGGCCGGCCAACTCTTACTCCTCAAGAGTCCCCCATTCGCCAACACTGCTCTCCCTAATTAGCTCCTAAATCCTCTCCCTTATCCCCTCCTTACTCAATCTCCTGAGCAATTCAAACTCCTCCTGACAGTCTTTTACTTGAGTTCCAAAACTTCCCCTTTCTAATCCTAAAAATAATTCCCTTAATATGCTGTCATTGTGACTTGAACCTCAGCTCTCCCTAGCATCCACACGCCACTTGTATAGCCTTCCCAGTGGCGTCACATGCCACTCTGCCACATGCTTTCTTGTGTTTTATTTTACCCAATTAATACTTAAAAGCTCAGTTAACCAGAACCCCTTTTTCTTATGGAACTAGAATTAACTAAAATTACCGAGTTTTAACTTAGGCTTTGGTCTTCTAGAGGCCCACTAACATAATTAAACCTACACCAAACAGACAGAACACAGAAATTTTAAATCTTTGCCAACATACACAGAATTCCCGAAAATTGGGGCGTTACATGAATTAAGTACTTATTGAATATGAATGAATAATTTTTATTGAAATGAGATGAAATTGGATATATGATTGTTCTAAATTTAGTTACAAGTTCGGTAATGCCTCTTAACCTATTCTGACGATAGTTACGGGTTAAGGGTGTTACATTTGTTGGTATCAGAGCCAGGTTTAGTCGATTCTAGGACTAACGTAGCGTATGCGAGTCTAGCTATACATGCCATATACAAGTTCGGTAATGCCTCTTAACCTATTCTAACGTTCTCAAATGTGTTGTTATATAGTAATGGATCCCGAACGAGCTATAGCGAAAGACGTAGAAAGTAATACGCCAGCTCTTGCTCATGGGATAGCGCCTACTGAATCTAGACCTGTGACGAGTAGTCATAGTGGTGAGGCTAAAAAAGCCTTCTTTCATATATCAAATGAGTGGTTCACACAGTACATTCGTACGAACCCCGCTGTTCCACAACCTCCACCTGCACCTATTCCCCAACCGATCCCTGTAGTTATTTAAGGCATCGATCCTTTGCAATTAAATAAACCACCTGTTGATAGAATACGGAAACACAAAGCTGAGAAATTTAGAGCCACTACTAATGATGACCCTGAGAGAGCCGAATTTTGGCTTGAAAACACGATTCGAGTATTTGATGAATTGTCTTGCACACCCAAAAAATGTATGAAGTGTGTTGTATCACTATTGAGAGATATTGTAACACCCCTGTGACAACCCAAATTAGACCCTGGTCGGAATGTGGTTTCGAGACCACATTACCGAGCCAAAAATTTATTTTCGTGTTTTAATTGCATAAATTCTTGCGTGACAGTGAATGCATGAGAAATTAAATGCTTAATATTAGCATTAGGATTGTGAATTCATTCAAAAAGGACCTAGTTGACGAAGTTAGGAAAGATGATAGATGAATTATAAGGATCAATTAATAATAGGTTGAGGAAGCATGGTTTTGCATGTCAATTTGTCCATAAAATTTATGGTGGCCGGCCAAGGAGTGATAATGCTCCACTCATTCTAATTTAAAATGTTTCTTTGGTGAACAAATGATGGGATTAATAATAGAAAAGGGAACAAAAAAAAAGGTGTCATACTTACCATCACCTAGCCGAAAAACCAAGAAAAAAGAAGGGGAGAAAGGAACTTGGGAGGGATTCGGCCATTGCTTGCCTAGGGAGAGTGTTTGATGTTGTGGCATGAAAAATGAGGGAGGTTGAATGCTTAATAAGGAGGGAAGAAGGAGTGTTCATATTTTCTTTCTTTTGCAATTGTTCTAACTAGAGGAAGAAGGGGAAACAAGATTCGGCCAAGGTGGTCCTTTAGACCAAGGTATGTTTAATGTTGTCTTAGAGATGCATGCATGTTTTAAATAGCCCATGTTCAAACCTTGAACCTTGTTGATAACATGAGCAATCGGTCATGAGAAAGTGTTCAAGGAAAGGTTGTTGATGAAAGAAATTAATGTGTTAAGAGATTATATGAAACTTATTCATATTTATATATGTTATATGCAACGAAAATGGTTGATGATTTTGGAGGTGATTAGCTTGGATCGGCCACGGTATATCCATAAACACGATCTATGCTTGTTATGTTACTCATGGTTAAAACAATTCGGCTAGGACATTCGGCCATGGATGGTTGTATTTCTTTGATGTTGTTTTTGATGCTTTAGGGCATTGAGGGTTGATTATAGATGAGGTGAGTTTCTTGATTTAAAATTTGATGGATGTTAAGCTAATTGGGCAACCAAAGGTTCAATATTTTTGTTATGAGGTCATATGTGCATTTCGGCCATGGTCTTTGCTTGAATATGAGATTTGTAATGTGATTTTCCTAAATTGTCTATGAATTTGGTTGTTGATTTCATGGTAATGGTATATTGAATCCATGAGAATTTAGTAAGGTTGCATTCGGCAACTTACTTGAAATTAAAAATCGATGTCTAAGCTTAGGTGATTTCGATGATGATATATGTGTATATACATAAGTATATTTAGTTGATTCGGCTTTGGTAGTTGCATGAGATTATTAGCCGAATATACTAACATACATATACATGTGAGATTGGATTGTAAATATTTAGCAAGGTGGTTAAACTAGTTAAATTATTGATATAGCTCAAGGAGCTAAAGGAGGTGAATCGAGCAAAGGCAAAGAAAAGGTTATCGAGTAGCCGAGTTGGAACCGTCTTACCCAACACGAGGTAAGTCATTAAGCATGTAGTGGGTAGTATTTCAAATGGTCATAATGTGTATGTATTGATGCTGATTGGAATGAATAAATATACATATATATATGCATGTACGTATGTGATGATGAAATTGTTGAATGAATGAAAAGAGGTAAGATGTACTGAGTTGTTGATCTCGGCACTAAACGTGCGGGATAACCATTTATGACCATGAGATGGGCGCTAAGTGCGCGGGATTAAATTGTACAGCACTAAGGGTGCGATTTGACTATGTTGCACTCAGTGTGCGAAATGAATATGATGCACTAAGTGTGCGAATTGACCATGTGGCACTAAGTGTGCGAGATGGACTATGTGGCACTAAGTGTGCGATTTGATTACGTGGCACTAAGTGTGCGAGTTGATTGTATAGCACTGAGTGTGCGGGCTCAATATACATTCGTGAATCATTATGGACACTATGTGTGCGACACTATTGAGTCGATCGCGGACGGCGGATCGGGTAAGTGTTTTGAGTACATGGCTATTATGTGCTATGCTTATACTTGGTGTTGAGCTCGGTAAGTTCGAACCTATGTGACAAATATACTTGAAGTCACGTACATAAAATTTATCGTAGGATGGGTGAAAGGCCGTATAGTCGTTTGGTTGTAACGAAAATAAATCGATTTATGAAATTGCTTCAATGTCCTATTGATGAGTATATAGAATGTGAATGCATGAATTGATATGAGATTGAATTGATAAGTTGGAGGAACTATGGTATGGTTCGGTATGGATGGAGTAAATTGTCTCGTTCCATTTTGTTTCCTCTTGTGATAATGTTGTTGATAGATGGTAGTGCATTGCTTATGACTTACTGAGTTATAAACTCACTCGATGTTTCCTTGTCACCCACTATAGGTTGCTTGGACTCATCTATTTTTGCGGGGTCGGGCCGTCGTTGAAGTCATCACACCGGATAGCAAGTTTTGGTACTTTCTTCTTAGTGTGTTTAGAAGATCATTTTGGCATGTATAAGCTAGTACGTTGTGTTTGAATTATGGCATGTAAACTTTAAGCCATGCGAAAATGGCACGAATGTTCGATTGAATTGGATCAAGGGTAGGCATGAAATGGACCTAGTTACTTTCGTAACAGATGCTGGCAGCAGCAGTGTCATGAGATTGAAAAATCACTAAAAATAGTAGGAGTGGAATTAATTGATGAATAAATTATGTAATCAAAGCTCGATGAGTCTGCTTTCATGAGGAAGTAACGAAAAGATCATATGGGCAGTATATTAAGAGATAATCAGATTTTAGTGGGACAGGACCAGAACGGTTTCTGGATTCCCTGCTCCGACTTTGGAAATTCATTATAAATTAACCAGAGATAATTAGGGGTCGTACCATATATGTACAGATTCCTCTCTGAGTCTAGTTTTCATAGAAACAAATGGCAACAGTATTGAAGCCCCGTGCAGAGAGATATCCAAGTCGTAATGGGCAAAGGTCAGTGTAGTCGACCCCTGCAACTTGGGGGACTTTGACTAATAAACTGTACTAATTGGCCCAACCAAAAATTCTAGAAAAAAATACATAGATGGGCACATGAGTCTAGTTTCTGGGAAAAATTACGAAACTGATTTTCGAGTTACGAAACTCAAGATATGATTTTTAAAACGACTAGTATACAGATTGGGCAGTGTCTGGAAAATAAATTTTGTAAGAGGTTAAAGCCAGTTAACACCTCGTGTTCGACCCCGATGTCGGTTTCGGGTTCGGGGTGTTACAACCCCGTACCCAAGACCGTTGCCAGAGTCGAACACGAGGTGCTAATAGACTTATTTCATTTATTCTCACAGTCCAAAAAATTTTCCAGACAAGCTGGCTAACTGCGTCACTGTTACCTTAAAAATCATATCTTGAGTTCCAAAACTCGAAAACCAGTTTTGTAAATTTTACCTGAAACTAGACTCATATATCCATCTAAAAATTGTTTTCAAGAATTTTTGATCGAACCAATTAGTACAGTTTATTAGTTAAAGTCTCCCCTATTTCAGGGTTTGACTGCTCTGACCTTCATGCATTACAACTTATATATCTTCCTGTACAGGACTTCATTACTAATGTCGTTTGTTTCTAACGAAACTAGACTCAAAAAGGAATCTATACATCTATGTCATGACCTATAATTATCTCTGGTTAATTTATAGTGAATTTCCAAAGTCAGATCAGGGGATCTAGAAATCGCTCTGACCCTATTCCACGAAAACTTAAATATATACTAAAATACGACTCATATGATCGTTTGGTTTCTTTCATATGAAAGTAGATTCATCAAGGTTCGATTACATAATTTATTTACTATTTAATTCCATTCCTACTATTTTTAGTGATTTTCAAATCCACACCACTGCTACTGTTAGCATCTGTTTTTAAGGTGAATTTTACCTATTTCATGGTTTTCCATGAATCAACTAGAATTTGTCATACAAAGCACCAAAATGATCATGATTAACCATTCCAATGGCTAATCGTTACCAAACATTCCATACCTCTCAATGAACAACATACAGAATGATTTTTAATGCTATGCTCAAAGTATATATAAGCCATTTTCGCATGGCCATCCAAATTTATACAAAACCAAAGGGTACATGACCAACAACAAAAAGGGTAGTCCTATACATGCCATTTTCAGAGTTCAACCAAAAGTGTACCAAAAGGGCTTTGATAGTGTGGATGACTTCGACTTCAACAATCCCGAGTCCGATAGCTGACGAACCAAAATCTATAAAACAGAGAATCAAAGAAACGGAATAAGCATTTAATGCTTAGTAAGTTTTGAGCACTGAAATCATGCACAACTGAGGTATAGCATTCATACGACTAAACGAATAATTTCATATACACATATTCTCACAATCATACCTACTTCACATTTCCAACCCTTATATCCATACATAAGGAATCAACTTGACTAAAAGCTGGAAGCTTGTTAATCGATTGAGCGAATACTATTTAGAAGGAATCAAATATGTCAATGCACATACGAAACATACCTCATCGTTGGGATTTTACGAGCGTATTAATTGAAATTATTACAGCAAGATCGCTCATTCCAAAACCCAAATATCTTCGGGATTTAGCCGGATATAACCACTCGCACAAGGCCGTCGGGTCTTAGCCCGGATATGGTCACTAGCACAAATGCCTTCGAGACTTAGCCCGGATATAGTAACTCGTACAAATGCCTTCGGGACTTAGCCCGGAATTAGTAACTCATATAAATGCCTTCAGGACTTAGCCCGGATATAGTAACTCGCACAAATGCCTTCGGGACTTAGCCCAGAATTAATCACTAGCACAAATGTCTTCGGGACTTAACCCCGTTAGCATCCGGATATTCATGCACATATCAGTAAATCATGACACATCTTTATTTCATTTTCATAACTAGAATTCAAACACAAATCAATTATTAAGCATTCCCATTTTCGGCTTAATAGCCACATACGAACAGCATGATTCGGCTTGCTTCATGACATGATTTCTATGCACATACGGCTACCCATCATACGTATAGACTAATTAACTCAACATATAATTCAAGTAGAATCATTATATCACCGTATATTTGTTATGATTATATGTCATGACTTAATCAAATCGTAAACTAAGTTTCATTACTCGAAAACTTACTTCGGATGTTGTCGAACGATTTCGGCGGCTATTCGATCACTTGTTTCTTTCCCTTGTCCAACTTTGGTCCTCTAAGCCCTTGAGCTAATTCAAGCAAATTTAACTTATTAAAGTCTCATTATGCTAGCTTATGGCCGAATATGACAAGGAGTTGATAGGTCATATGGCCACCTTTAGCTCAAATACAAAGTGGTCATACGCATTTCTAATCACATTGAGCAATTTAATACAATTAATCTAACATTTCCTCATGTGCAACTTCATGACCGAATACACACATCATTAACCTAATATCAATTAACTAAGCACTTTAACAAATTCTCCTTGAGCCGATTATCTAAGTCAAGATAAAAGCATCAATATGCTTGCCCCTAACCGAATACATGCAACACCAATCTATCTCATGTGGCCGAATATGCATGTCTATGTTGAGGCCGATTATATGCTTAATACTTCCTACAAATATAGTTACTTGTATTAATTACATACCATTTTGTTTCAAGTTCAAAACTCGGCTAATACACATATGTACACTAGTAATCAAATACTACTATTTGCACTTCACCTTACTACCATTTCTCATGCAAATAACATGAACAACAACCATATTTCCTACTATGGCCGAATGCATCAAGACACCATGCCATTTCAATTTTGGTCATGGGTTAAACAAAGAACCTAATGTCTATCTCAAAAAAATGCTAAAAAGAGAATCCAAGAGGCATCAATCCACCATCACATGTATCATTATAAAGCTTCACATTTAGCATGCAAATGACACCAACACAAATCCACCTTAGCCGAAACTTGACTCATCTTCATGCATCATCACCAACATCAAACACCAACCAAGAAGGCAACACTCATGGCCGAATATCATCTCCATCTCGTAGCAAAGATTTAGACCATGGGGTAGGTAGAACTCAAGCTAACAACTAAAAATATGCATGAATCTCATAGAACAACATCAACATACCTTAGCCTAGTGAACCACCATAGCCGATTTTCTCCAAGCTCTTTTCCCTCTCTTTCTTTCTTCTATTCGGCCAAGTTCACAACATGAGAACTTTTTTTTTCTTTTCCTTTTTCTTCATCATTTTCCTTTTCATTATTTATTACCATGCTCCTTATTTTATCATTTCTAACATAAACCATTAACACAACATGTTTATGACATGTTTTACCCATCACACTTTGTCCACCCTTATTGTCATGGCTGGCCACTACTAATTAAATGGGGGAAATTGACATGCAAGTCCACCCCTTTGATTACATGCACTAATAGGCCACTTACATTTGCCTAGCACATTTCTAAATTTTCTCACATAAGTCCTATTAACTAAATTCACATGCAATTAACTAAATCGAAGCTTAAAACTTTCACACATTCATATTCACATATTTTAGACAATAATTATCACATTCAAATAATTTGGTGACTCGATTTAGCAGTCCCGAAACTACTTTCCGACTAGGGTCACTTTAGGGCTGTCATAACTCTCCCCCACTTAAGAAATTTTTGTCCCCGAAAATCTTACCGGCAAATAGTTTTGGGTATCGTTCTTTCATGGCGTTCTCAGTTTCCCAAGTAGCTTCTTCGATCCCGTGTTTGAGCCATAACACCTTTACTAACAGAACCCTTTTGTTTCGCAACTCTTTCACTTCATGAGCTAGGATACGAATTGGTTCTTCTTTATAACTCATATCGGCTTGAATTTCAACCTCTGATGGATTAATTATGTGCGATGGATCAGATCTATAACTTCGAAGCATCGAAACATGAAAGATGTCGTGAATCTTTTCAAGTTCAGGGGGAAAAATCAATCTATACGCAACTGGACCGATCGTTCGGATATTTCATATGGCCCGATGAACCTCAGACTCAATTTGCCCTTACGCCCAAATCTGAGTATCTTTTTCCAAGGTGAAACCTTAAGAAACACTTTGTCTCCTACCTGATACTCAATATCTCTTCGTTTTAAATCCGCGTACGACTTCTGACGATCGGATGCCGCCTTCAGACTTTCACGAATTATTCTTACTTTCTGTTCAGCATCCTTAATCAAATCAATTCCGAAAATCTTATTTTCACAGAGCTCAGTCCAAAACAATGGTGTACGGCATTTACGACCGTTCAAAGCCTCGTAAGGTGCCATCTTAATACTTGATTGAAAGCTATTGTTGTAAGCGAATTCAATCAAAGGTAAATACCGTTCCCATGAACCACTAAACTCAAGGATGCAACATCTTAACATATCTTCGAGTATCTGAATTATCCACTCGGATTGACCATCGGTTTGGGGATGAAAAGCGGTGCTAAAATGTAACTTGGTACCCAAAGCTTCTTGCAATTTCTTCCAAAATCGCGAGGTGAATCTCGGATCTCTGTCCGACACAATAGAAATGGGTACCCCGTGTAATCTTACAATCTGAGAAACATACAACTTAGCTAGTTTATCCAATGAAAAATCCGTGCGTACGGGGATAAAGTGAGCCGACTTAGTCAGTCTATCAACAACAACCCAAATCGCATCTTTCTTACTTGCCGACACTGGCAACCCAGACACAAAGTCCATTGTGACTCGATCCCATTTCCATTCAGGTATCATGATCGGCTGAAGTAAACCCGTAGGCACTTGATGTTCCGCCTTCACTTGCTGACATACTAAGCACTTCGAAACAAAACCGAAAATGTCTCGTTTCATACCATGCCACCAAAACTGAAGTCTCAGATCATTGTACATTTTCGTACTCCCCGGGTGAATTGACATTCGGCTACAATGAGCTTCGTTCAGAATCATCGAAATAAGTTCTGAACTTCTTGGAACACACAAACGATTTCTGAACCTCAAACAATCGTCATCATCAATTTGAAACTCTGATTCCATATTCAAAACACATTCAGCCCGTTTTGCAACCAATTCATCATCGACTTTCTGAGCATCACGAATTTGATGAATCAACAATGGTTTGGCCTTTAATTCGGCTACTAACACATCGTCGGGTAGAACAGACAAGCGTACATTCATTGCTCGTAAAGCAAACAGTGATTTTTGGCTTAAGGCATCCACAACCACATTAGCCTTTCCCGGGTGATAATCAATGACAAGCTCATAATCTTTCAACAACTCAAGCCAACGCCTTTGTCGCAGATTCAAGTCTCTTTGAGTCATCAAATATTTGAGACTTTTGTGATCCGAATATACATGGCACTTCTCACCAAATAAGTAATGTTGCCATAATTTCAAAGCGAATACGATGGCAGCTAGTTCGAGATCATGGGTTGGATAATTTTTCTCATGTGGCTTCAGTTGCCTCGACGCATAAGCTACAACTCGACCTTCTTGCATCAATACACAACCCAACCCAAGTAAGGATGCATCACTATAAATGACGAACTCCTTGCCTGATTCGGGCTGCACTAGTACTGGAGCTTCCGTCAAATGAGTTTTCAATTGATCGAAACTTTTCTGACCATTCAAACTTAACATCTTTCTGAAGTAGTTTCGTCATTGGTGTGGCTATCATCGAGAAACCTTTTACAAACCGTCAGTAGTAACCGGCAAGTCCCAAAAAGCTTCGAACCTCAGTAATATTTCTCGGAGGCTTCCAGTTAAGTATGGCTGAAATTTTGTTCAGATCAACTCGAATACCCGATGCAGACACCACATGACCCAAGAAGCTAACCTCTCTTAACCAGAACTCACACTTACTGAACTTAGCATATAATTGCTTATCCCGTAAAGTTTGCAACACTAATCCCAGGTATCCAGCATGATCGGTTTCATTTCTCGAATAGACCAAAATATCGTCGATAAACACAACTACAAATCGATCCAAATACGGTCTGAAGATCCGATTCATCAAATCCATAAATACCGCGGGGGCATTAGGGAGCCCAAACGGCATCACTAAGAATTCGTAGTGACCGTATCTCGTTCTGAAAGTAGTTTTGGGTATATCCGAATCTCGAATTCGCAACTGATAATAACCCGATCTCAAGTCTATCTTTGAAAACACCGAGGCTCCCTTTAGTTGATCAAACAAATTGTCAATGTGCGGTATCGGATATTTATTCTTTATTGTCACTTTATTCAGCTGACGATAGTCGATGCACAACCTCATGGTTCCGTCCTTCTTTTTCACAAACAATACTGGTGCACCCCAAGGTGAGAAACTTGGTCGAGCAAAACCCCTATCCGTCAACCCTTGCAACTGAGCTTTCAAATCTTTTAACTCGGTTGGTGCCATACGATACGGAGCTATCGAAATCGGTGTAGTCTCAGGTACAAGCTCGATACCAAACTCTACCTCCCGAACAGGTGGTAAACCCGGTAATTCTTCGGGAAAAACATCTGGGTATTCACAAACCACTGGCACAGATTCAGGCTTCTTTTCTAACTCTTTGTCATCAAGTACATACGCAAGGTACGCTTCACACCCCTTTCTTACATCTTTCTGAGCCAACATCGATGATATTACAGCTGGCAACCTATTCAAGTCAGTAGACTCAACTCGGATTATCTCATTATTTACACACCTTAAATCGATGGTTTTGCTTTTGCAATTTACAATTGCATCATGTACGGTCAACCAATCCATACCGAGGATAACATCAAATTCGTCAAACGGTAAAAGCATCAAATCGGCCGGAAAACAGGAACCTCAGATTACTAGGGGAGATTTCTTGCACACTTTGTCACAAGCACGTAACGACCCAAAGGATTTGACACCCGAATTACAAACTCAGTAGACTCAATAGGGAGAGTCTTACTGGATGCTAAGGTTTCACATATATAAGAATGAGTAGAACCAGGGTCAATCAAAGCAATCACATTAGTATCAAAGAGAGTAAAAGTACCGGTAATAACATCTGGCGAAGAAGCATCCTCGCGTGCGCGTATGGCATAAGCTCTAGCAGGAGCACGAGCCTCAGATCTGGTTGTAGCATCTCTAGATCCTCTCTGACCGCCACTAGCATTGCCCGTATTCCTAGATGGTCTACCCCGAGCAGTAGTAGCACCAGGTTTCCCACTCTAATTTACGTTCTGTTCAGACAATCTCGGGCAATCTTTTATAAAGTGGTCAGCTGATCCGCACTTGTAACAGGAGCGGTCATGGAATCTACAACTCCCCGAATGCCATTTACCACAATATTGACACTCCGTTCTGTCTCGACGATCATTTCCAACACTGGCAACCGAAGTGACTCGTGCACTCATAGGGGGTCAATCGCGATCTCGTCTAGAAAAACCTGAAGTGTATCTAGACCGGCCTAAGTCATCTCTAAATTTCTTCGATGACTGTTGGAAGGGCTTCCCCGAAGACCTCTTACGAAACTCCTTTGCTCCCACCTCAGCTTTTCTTTTCTCCATACTGAGCTCCTCGGCTTTGCAAGCTCGCTCGACAAGTACCATAAATTCTCGGATTTCCAAAATGCCAACATATAGCTTTATATCATCATTCAGTCCATCCTCGAAACGTTTACACATCACAGCTTCTGAAGAAATGCATTCTCGTGCGTACCGGCTAAGCCTCACAAATTTTCGTTCGTAGTCGGTAACCGACATGGAACCTTGTTTAAGTTCAAGAAATTCCTTCCTTTTTTGATCCATGAATCTCTGACTGATATACTTTTTCCGAAACTCGGTTTGGAAAAACTCCCAAGTTACTTGCTCTCTGGGCACAACAGAAGTCAACGTATTCCACTAATAGTAGGCAAAATCACGTAGCAAGGAGATAGTACGCTTTAGGCACTCATCAGGTGTGCAAGATAGCTCATCGAGTACTCGAATAGTGTTGTCCAACCAAAATTCAGCTTGCTCGGCATCATCGCTGTCCGTAGCTTTAAATTCGGTAGCCCCGTGTTTTCGGATTCTGTCAACTGGGGGCTTATTTGACCTTATTTGGTCAGTTGCCAGAGAGGTATTGTAGGTGCGGGGGTGGTATTAGTCGGGAATGGAGGTTGTGGAATAGCCGTATTAGTTCGAATGTATTGGTTGAACCAATCATTCATCACGCTATAAAAAGCTTATCTAGCTTCATCATTCGGATTACTAGCAATAGGTTGAGAGTCCGCCGGCACTGTCCCTTGTGCGGGAGCAGGCGCTACACTCTCAAGATCATCAGCTACCGCTCGGTTGGGATCGGGATCCATTACTATAAATAAACACATTTCCAATTGTCAGAAATCACCACACTATCAAATAATCACATAATGGCATGTATAGCTAGACCCAAACGTATTACGGTAGTCCTAGAATCGACTAAACCGTAGCTCTGATACCAATAAAATTGTAACACCCTGTACCCAAGACCGTTCCCGGAGTCGAACACGAGGTGCTAACAGACTTATTTCATTTATTCTCACAGTCCAAAAAATTTTCCAGACAAGCTGGCTAACTGCATCACTGTTACCTTAAAAATCATATCTTGAGTTCCAAAACTCAAAAACCAGTTTCGTAAATTTTACCTGAAACTAGACTCATATATCCATCTACAAATTTTTTTCTAGAATTTTTGGTTGAGCCAATTAGTACAGTTTATTAGTTAAAGTCTCCCCTATTTCAGGGTTCGACTACTCTGACCTTCATGCATTACGACTAATATATCTTCCTGTACAGGGCTTCATTACTTATGCCGTTTGTTTCTAACGAAACTAGACTCAAAAAGAAATATATAAATATATGGCATGACCTCTAATTATCTCTGGTTAGTTTATAGTGAATTTCCAAATTCAGATCAGGGGATCCAGAAATCACTTTGGCCCTATTCCACAAAAACTTAAATATCTCCTAAAATACGACTCATATGATCGTTTCGTTTCTTCAATATGAAAGTAGATTCATCAAGGTTCGATTACATAATTTATTTACTATTTACTTCCATTCCTACTATTTTTAGTGATTTTTCAAATCCACACCACTGCTGCTGTCAGCATCTGTTTTTAAGGTGAACTTTACCTATTTCATGGTTTTCCATGAATAAACTAGAATTTGTCATACAAAGCACCAAAATGATCATGATTAACCATTCCAATGGCTAATCGTTACCAAACATTCCATACCTCTCAATGAACAACATACAAAACGATTTTTAATGCTATGCTCAAAGTATATATAAGCCATTTTCGCATGGCCATCCAAATTTATACAAAACCAAAGGGTACATGACCAACAACAAAAAGGGTAGTCCTATACATGCCATTTTCAGAGTTCAACCAAAAGTGTACCAAAAGGGCTTTGATAGTGTGGATGACTTCGACTTCAAAAATCCCGAGTCCGATAGCTGACGAACCAAAATCTATAAAACAGAGAATCAAAGAAACGGAATAAGCATTTAATGTTTAGTAAGTTTTGAGCAATGAAATCATGCACAACTGAGGTATAGCATTCATACGACTAAACGAATAATTTCATATACACATATTCTCACAATCATACCTACTTCACATTTCCAACCCTTATATCCATACATAAGGAATCAACTTGACTAAAAGCTGGAAGCTTGTTAATCGATTGAGCGAATACTATTTAGAAGGAATCAAATATGTCAATGCACATACGAAACATACCTCATCGTTGGGATTTTACGAGCGTATTAATTGAAATTATTACAGCAAGATCGCTCATTCCCAAACCCAAGTATCTTCGGGATTTAGCTGGATATAACCACTCGCACAAGGCCGTCGGGTCTTAGCCCGGATATGGTCACTAGCACAAATGCCTTCGAAACTTAGCCCGGATATAGTAACTCGCACAAATGCCTTCGGGACTTAGCCTGGAATTAGTAACTCGCACAAATGCCTTCGGGACTTAGCCTGGAATTAATCACTAGCACAAATGTCTTCGGGACTTAACCCCGTTAGCATCCGGATATTCATGCACATATCAGTAAATCATGACACATCTTTATTTCATTTTCATAACTAGAATTCAAACACAAATCAATTATTAAGCATTCCCATTTTCGGCTCAATAGCCACATACGAACAGCATGATTCGGCTTGCTTCATGACATGATTTCTATGCACATACGGCTACCCATCATACGTATAGACTAATTAACTCAACATATAATTCAAGTAGAATCATTATATCACCGTATATTTGTTATGATTATATGTCATGACTTAATCAAATCGTAAACTAAGTTTCATTACTCGAAAACTTACTTCGGATGTTGTCGAACGATTTCGGCGGCTATTCGATCACTTTTTCCTTTCCCATGTCCAACTTTGGTCCTCTAAGCTCTTGAGCTAATTCAAGCAAATTTAACTTATTAAAGTCTCATTATGCTAGCTTATGGCCAAATATGACAAGGAGTTGATAGGTCATATGGCCACCTTTAGCTCAAATACAAAGTGGTCATACGCATTTTTAATCACAATGAGCAATTTAATACAATTAATCTAACATTTCCTCATGTGCAACTTCATGACCGAATACACACATCATTAACCTAATATCAATTAACTAAGCACTTTAACAAATTCTCCTTGAGCCGATTATCTAAGTCAAGATAAAAGCATCAATATGCTTGCCCCTAACCGAATACATGCAACACCAATCTATCTCATGTGGCCGAATATGCATGTCTATGTTGAGGCCGATTATATGCTTAATACTTCCTACAAATATGGTTACTTGTATTAATTACATACCATTTTGTTTCAAGTTCAAAACTCGGCTAATACACATATGTACACTAGTAATCAAATACTAATATTTGCACTTCACCTTACTACCATTTCTCATGCAAATAACATGAACAACAACCATATTTCCTACTATGGCCGAATGCATCAAGACACCATACCATTTCAATTTTGGTCATGGGTTAAACAAAGAACCTAATGTCTATCTCAAAAAAATGCTAAAAAGAGAATCCCAGAGGCATCAATCCACCATCACATGTATCATTATAAAGCTTCACATTTAGCATGCAAATGACATCAACACAAATCCACCTTAGCCGAAACCTGACTCATCTTCATGCATCATCACCAAGAAGGCAACACCCATGGCCGAATATCATCTCCATCTCGTAGCAAAGAGTTAGACCATGGGGTAGGTAGAACTCAAGCTAACAACTAAAAATATGCATGAATCTCATGGAACAACATCAACATACCTTAGCTTAGTGAACCACCGTTGCCGATTTTCTCCAAGCTCTTTTCCCTCTCTTTCTTTCTTCTATTCGGCCAAGTTCACAACATGAGAACTTTTTTTTCTTTTCCTTTTTCTTCATCATTTTCCTTTTCATTATTTTATTACCATGCTCCTTATTTTATCATTTCTAACATAAACCATTAACACAACATGTTTATGACATGTTTTACCCATCACACTTTGTCCACCCTTATTGTCATGGCTGGCCACTACTAATTAAATGGGGGAAATTGACATGCAAGTCCACCCCTTTGATTACATGCACTAATAGGCCACTTACATTTGCCTAGCACATTTCTAAATTTTCTCACATAAGTCCTATTAACTAAATTCACATGCAATTAACTAAATCGAAGCTTAAAACTTTCACACATTCATATTCACATATTTTAGACAATAATTATCACATTCAAATAATTTGGTGACTCGGTTTAGCGGTCCCGAAACCGCTTTCCGACTAGGGTCACTTTAGGGCTGTCGCAGATATTGTGTATCAATGGTAGAATACCTTAATATCTGTAGTTTTGCCAGAGCGAGTCACTTGGGATTTCTTTCAAGTTGAATTTAGAAAGAAATACATCAGCCAAAGGTTCATTGATCAGAAGAGGAAAGAATTCCTTGAATTGAAGCAAGGTCGTATGTCAGTCACTGAATATGAAAGAGAGTTTGTACGACTCAGCAAATATGTTTGTGAATGTGTTTCTTCTGAAGCTATAATGTGTAAAATATTTGAGGATGGATTGAATGAAGAAATCAGAGTGTTAGTTGGTAGTTTGGAGCTGAAAGAGTTTGTTGCTCTGTTTGATCAAGCTTGTAAACTCGAAGAGCTTTACAAAGAGAAAAGAAAAGCTGATTCTGAGGCTAGAGAGTCTAGAAAAAGATTTATCGGCAAACACATCAGTCAGCATCAAAGAAATTTAGAGAATATCATCCTCGTTCTACAACCTCGACGGAATTTCTATTAGCGATAGAAATGTGAGATAATCAAGTTCAAAACCTCAAGTGACATCTGTGGCCAATGTGGGAAGTGTTAGAAATGCTGGTTTTGAATGTAAACATTGCAATAAGTGACATTATGGTGAATGTAGATTAGTAAGCAGAGCTTGTTTTAAATGTGGATCTTTAGATCATTTTCTCCGTGACTGTTCAAACAAGTTCACAACTGAAAGAGAACAACCTGTGTAAACAAGTAACACGACTAATAGAGGGAGACCGCCCCAAAACACCAGAAATGTGAGTGGTAATCGAGGTGCTATGAGAGATTCGACTGTGAGATTTGAGGCACGAGGCTATACGTGCAAGAGAGGAGGCATCATCACCAGACGTTATTACCGGTACTTTTTCTCTTTTTGATAATGATATACTTGCATTGATAGATCCTGGATCAACCTTTCATATATCTCTTTGAATTTAGTATTTAAAAAGAGTTTACATGTCGAGTCTACAGAGTTTGTAATTAAAGTATCGAACCCACTAGGCAAGTTTGTTTTAGTTGATAAAATTTGTAAGAATCGTCCTTTGATGATCTGGGGTTACTATTTTTGGGCTGACTTGATGGTTTTACCATTCGATAAGTTTGATGTAACACCCCAAACCCGGCCCAGACATTATGGCCGGATCCGACGTGTCACATTGTAGTTTTTGAGAAAATCCAAAACCTCTTTCAATGTCTCTCTTAGTGATTTAAAAGATAGTCTTTGCTAAGTTAATAAAGTGAATGGAAGATGTCCACCAAGTAGGTATCCGAAACAGAGGAGGTGAGCCATGAAGGCTGCTTAAGTACCAAGCTCTTGATTGGATCCAATCCTAGACATGCCCACGACCATTGCCACACTTTGGTGAGAGGTTAGGTTTTGGGAAAATAAAAATCGCATTGGAATTTATTTAAGTAGATATTTTGATAACCAATTAATTGTATCGTTGCGTTATTTGAAAACAAGTATCATTTTGAAAACACGCCCTAAGTCTAACCCATTTTGGATTATTATCAGTAAGTATAAAGTATAAAATAAAATAATCCCAGAAAAATAATTAAAATGGCCTTATTACAACCCAAAACCAAGTAATAATAATAATTAAAATAAAATTTAAAAAAAACTGGTTACTTATTGCAAAGTTCGAAATCGATCACCACAGCCACTTTGAATCCCCCTCCGGCTCCAAGTCATCACATCAAGGCTCACTTGCAAGGTTAAGGAAAGGGGTGAGTTTGGAAACTCAGTGTGCAGCAAACCCCTTCTAGAGCCCAAATTAATATCAGTATACTGGGCCTAAGCCCTATTTCAGTCTCAGCATATACTGGGCCGAAGCCCTCCATTTATCAGTTTCTGGACCGAAGCCTTTTCATAAATCATAACACTGGGCCGAAGCCTTTACTGTAAACGGTATGGCCCATAGGCCCATTTTAATATCACATGAAATACCAATGAATATGTGCAAGCCCATTTGGGGAGACTACTCAACCCACCATCCGCTACCCTCCACCTGTACCAACCAAGCTCTCCATGTGGGGAATAACTCAACCCACCCAACCAAACTCTCCACTGGCAGCATAGCTGCTTTATCATATAACTGGAGGCCTAGCCTCTTTTAATAACTGGGGCAAAGCCCTTTTCGCACTTCCTCCATTTATACAAAACCCAACCCATGCATAAAATGAGTATATCATAGCATATCATGTGCATATCATAACATATCATGTGCATACCATGCCATATCATGTATAACAATATCTCATGCATCATATTCATAATCAAACCCTAGGGGTAAAATGGTCATTTTTCATATTATAAGGGTAATTTCATAATTTTACCAAATGTCATGAGATTTCCATGTTCATTAACAATTATTAATATTTTCGAGTGTTAAAACAATGGTCTTTAACCCACTTTATCAAATTCGGGCTTTTGGGCCCAAACCCCTAATGGGCCCTACGAATGCCAATTTAGCCCACTAAGCCTACTTAACCCAAATTTTACAACATTACTAACCGTGTCAACATGCAACTTTTCCAAATTCCATTTTCTATCCATTTTACCTAAATGGGCCCGAAAGCCCTTTGGGCCCAATTCTAGCCCATTGGAACCCCACTTACCATCGGGCACCAAATTGTGCTCTTACCTGTTCCATCGATCCAAACACCGATCATATCGTATCTATCGCATCTCTAACAAAAAGCAAAATCTCAAGTTCCCGAAATGCCGAAATTTTAGCATTTCGGTTTCTCGGCGAACATTAATCTAAGCTACTGCGAGGGTTATTACACACCTGTTTGGAGAAGAGATCACTACACACCATGTGCTTCACCTTGATAGAACCAGTAGGGTTCAAACCACCATTAACCAACAACCTTCACCTATTGGCGACAATCTACACAAAAATCCAATCCATGAGCAACCTTACAAGTAATAAACTTAGACTAAGTGTACTCCTTATTGAAATGTGAACCAGAGAGGAGAATAACAACTTTCGGGCAACCCCAAAACCACCTATAATCAAAGCATGCAATGTCACGGACGTTCTCCCGACAGCAATCGATACAAATAAGGGATTAAAGAGGGAGGCCACCATAGAAAGAAGAAAGAGAATGACACCACAGTGAACCCAAAAATGAGGACAGCCTTAGCAAGGCTCCACAATTGCTAAAAACTTGGCAAACCAAAAGGAGCTCACTTACCTTGATCGAAGTAAGGAAAGATTCGGTAAAGAAGGGAAGATATTCAGCTAGCACCAAGATAAGCCTGAATGAGATGAAAGGAAGAGGGGCAAGTGGTATTCAGCCAAAACTCCAAGGAAAGAAACGTAACTGAGAAATAGAGAAGAGTTAGAGAGAAAAGAAGAGAAGGAAGAGAGTTTTGGCACAGGCTTGAGAGTGAGCTAAAGAAGTGTATTCGGCACACAATGAAAACAAAAGGGCGAAATAAAACAAAAGAATTTTGGCTTAATCCCGAAAGGCACCAAAAGGAGTCAGTAAAAGATAGAAATGGTAACAAAAGGAAAGAAAACAAAACCCGAAATAGGTTAGGAACAATTCGGCACCTATACTCTTTTCAATTGCTGAAAACACACTCCCCAAAACCCCTTGGCTGAATTTACACTCATAAGCACCCCCATTTGCCTCTAACTCCTTCCAATTCAAATTCCCTCAAACAACTCCAAGATTTCTCCCCTTGTCCCTCCTTAATTCATGCATTTGATTGATTCAAAATCTCTTCAACAGAGTTTCATTAGGCCTCAAACTCTTGCATGCTCAAGTCATAAAAATAACACACAATTGCCAGCTTAGTGAATCGAACATTGGCCTTCCCCCAACCACTTACACGCCACTTTTTTAGCTCCTTAGTGGCGTCACTTAACCACTTTTCCAGGGGTTCTCTTGTGTCACATTTTACCCACATCTTTTGATAAGGCCACCTATCCAATGCCCCTAACTCCTTAAGTCCAAACTTCAAAAATTCTACCAGGTTTTGGCCAACACATGGGCCTTCCATAGGCCCATTTACACACTCCAATTATGAATTTCACAACCAAATACCAAATTTTAAAAAAACTTTACCATTTTCTCAGAAATTACAAAAATCCTAAATCAGGGTGTTACAACTCTACCCTTCTTAAAGAAATTTTGGCCTCGAAATTTTACCTGATCCAAACAGTTGAGGGTATTGTTGACGCATCACCTCCTCTGACTCCCAAGTAGCTTCTTCTTTGCCGTGGTTTCTCTAAAGTACCTTCACCAATGGGGCTGACTTTCTTCTCAACACCTTGACGTCACGATCAAGTATCTGTACAGGTTTTTCTTCGAAGGTCAAATCCAACCGTACCTCAATTTCTGCAACTGGAACGATATGAGTAGGGTCAAAACAATATCGCCTTAGTATGGACACATGAAAGAAATTATGAATACGGTCCAGTTCTGGAGGTAACTCTAGCTGATAAGCCACCGGCCCTATCCGCTTAAGGATCCGATAAGGCCCAATGAACCATGGACTCAACTTGCCCTTCTTACCAAACCTCAATATTTTCTTCCAAGGTGAAACCTTCAAAAAGACCTTGTCCCCTACAGCATACTCAATATCCTTACGCTTCAGATCAGCAGAAGACTTTTGTCGATCCGCTACCTCCTTTAACCGATTCCTGGTCACCTTAACTTTGTCTTCAGTATTCGCTACTAACTCCGGTCCAAGTACTTGCCTTTCCCCCAACTCTGCCCAACAAATAGACGAACGACACCTTCTCCCATACAGTGCCTCGAAAGGAGCCATCTGAAACTTGCACGGTAATTGTTGTTATACGCGAACTCTGCCAATGGCAAGTAATCCTCCCAACTGCCCCTAAAGTCAATAACACAACCCCTCAACATATCTTCTAGAATCTGAATAACCCTCTCTGACTGCCCATCCGACTGAGGGTGAAAAGTAGTACTAAAATCCAATCGCATTCCCAACACCTCGTGCAACTTCTACCAAAACCGAGATGTAAACCTTGGGTCTCGGTCAGAAATTATCGATACTGGCACCCCATGCAACCGCACTATCTCTGCTACATACAACTTGGCCAACCTCTGAAGTGAGTAATCGGTTCGGACAGGTATGAAATGGGCAGATTTCGTCAGCCTATCCACAATCACCCAAACTGAGTCCTTCTTGGAAGGTGTCAATGGCAGACCACTCACAAAATCCATGGTTACCCTTTCCCATTTTCAAAATGGTATCTTCACTGTCTGCAACAATCCTGAAGGTAGTTGATGCTCGGCCTTTACTTGTTGACACGTCAAACATTTTCCCACCAATTCGGTCACTTCTCGCTTAAGCCCAGGCCACCAATATAGCTCTCGTAAGTCTCAATACAACTTACTCCCTCCTGGATGCATAGCACAAGGTCCACCATAAGCCTCTCTCAAAATCCTCAATCTCAAATCAGAGTCCTTCGGCATACAAATTCTTTCTCGAAAACAAAGAACCCCATCACCATTTAATCCAAAGTCTGCATTCTCCCCCTTCTCAGCTTGCAGAAATTGAGAAACCAATGACTCATACACCAATTACTGCTTCTTAATCTGCTCCACCTAAGTTGGTCTCACTTGTAATTCTGCTAATAAGCTTCCATCGTCATACAAGCTTAAACGAGCAAACATTGCCGTCAACTCCGCCACAGTCCTTCGACTCAATGCATTAGCCATGACATTTGCCTTACCTGGATGGTACTTAATCGAACAGTCATAGTCCTTTAACAACTCTATCCACCTTCGCTGTTTAAGATTCAGCTCCTTTTGAGTCAGCAAGTACTTAAGACTCTTATGATCTGTATAGATAATGCATCTCTCTCCATACAAGTAGTGCCTCCATATCTTAAGCGCAAAGATCACCGCTGCCAACTCCAAGTCATGAGTAGGATAGTTTACCTCATGAGGCTTCAGCTGTCGTGAAGCATAAGCGACAATTTTACCCTCTTGCATCAACACACAGCCCAAGCCTACATGTGACGCGTCACTGTACACAGTGAAATCTTTACCAGACTCTGCCTGAATCAACACTGGTGCCTCAGTCAGAACCTTCTTTAACTTCTCAAAAGCTTCTTACTACTTATTTGACCAATCAAACGGTGCTCCCTTCCTTATAAGTTTCGTTAACGGTGCTACCAACACAGAAAATCCTTCCACAAATCTATGATAATAACCTGCCAACCCCAGAAAACTTTAAATTTCTGTTACTGACCTCGGTGGCTTCCACTCAAGAATCGACTCAATCTTCCGAGGGTCTACCTTAATCCCCTGAGCAGACACAACATGCCCCAAGAAAGTTACTTCACTCAACCAAAACTCGCATTTAATGAACTTTGCATAGAGTTACTTTTCCCTTAGCACTTGCAGCGCAATACGAAGATGCTCATCATGCTTTTCTTCCGTTTTTGAGTACAGCAAGATATCATCGATAAAAACAACTATGAACTGATCCAAGTACGGCTGAAATACCTGATTCATCAAATCCATGAATACTGCCGATGCATTAGTCAAACCAAAGGGCATAACCAGAAACTCGTAATGACCATATTGAGTTCTGAATGCCGTCTTATGAATATCCTCTTCTTTGACTCTCAACTGATGGTATCCTGACCGAAGGTTGATCTTAGAAAATACTGAAGCTCCTTTAAGTTGGTCGAACAGATCATCGATTCTTGGCAAAGGATACTTGTTCTTAATCGTCAGTTTGTTCAACTGCCGATAATCAATACACATCCGCATGGTCCCATCTTTTTTTTTACGAACAACACTGGTGCACCCCACGGAGAAATACTTGGTCTTATAAACCCTCTATCCAATAGTTCTTGAATCTGAGCTTTCAGTTCCACCAACTCTTTTGATTCCATAAGGTAAGGTGCAATGGACACTGGGGCTGTTCCAGGTAACAAGTCGATTCTGAACTCGACTTCTCTATTCGGAGGTAGTCTAGGAAGCTCCTCAGGAAAAACATCTTGAAATTCTTTGATGGTCCTGACTGACTCCACAGTCATCCCCTTAGGTTCAGTTTGACTTACAAATGCTAAAAACACCTCACAACCTTTCTGCATCAACTTCTCAGCCCTTAAAGCTGAGACAACATTGGACAAATAGTTCCTTCACTCCCCTATGACCATTATCTCCTCATCTTCGGTAGTTCTTAGCACCATTCTCTTAATAGCACAATCCAACGTCGCCCTATGCTTAGTTAGCCAGTCCATTCCCAAAATAAGATCAAATTCCCCAAATGGCAGCTCCATCAAATCTCCTACAAATATCCTATCTTATGTCTCTAAAGGCACCTCCCTAAAGAGTTTATCTATCTTAACCGAGTGTCCCAAAGGACTTATCACTGATACCCCACTCACAATCTCCTCAGAAAGCTCACCTAACGCCCCAAATACATTACAGACAACATACGAATGAGTGGAACCAACACCAATCAAAGCAGTGTAAGGAGTGCTATGAATGAAGAGTGTACCGATTATAACATCAGGAGCAGCACCCTCCTCACGACGCCGTGTAGCATAAACCAACTCCGGCTGTCGAGCTTTAGCATGTCCAGCACCCCTGCCAGGTGCCTCACGACCTCGTCCATTACCATTACCACCTCTACCTTACCCACGGCCTCTCTGTGGTGGTGGTCCTCCTCGCAGTGCTTGGACACCTCTTTACTCCGCAACTTGATCCTGAGCTACTCTCCGAGGACACTCTCTGAACTTATGTTCCTTTGACCCACATCGAAAACATGCTCCAGTTCATTTCCAGCACTCCCCTATATACACTCAACCACAGTCCCTGCAAGCCTGCGGTCTAAAGGTATTCACCAGAATTGCTCAAACCGGTTCCTCCATTCTAGCTCTTTTAACATTTCTATATGCAGCACCCGAGGGTCCAGAATCCCTCCTGAATCTGGGTCGATCCCTCCCACGATTCTGTCGTTTGGCTCGTTTTACTTCCTCAGCTATCTTAGCCTTTTCTACCAACGCAGCGAAATCACGCTCCCTCTGTGGAGCTATCAGCACCCTAAGCTTATCGCAGAGGCCATCCTTGAATCGAACACTGTGCTCATATTCGGTCACAACTATCCTACTAGCATATCGACTCAGCCTTAAGAATTCTGCCTCATACTCCGCAACAGTCTTATTACCCTGAGCCAGATTCAAAAATTCCTTTCGACTCTGCCTCATACTCCGCAACAGTCTTATTACCCTGAGCCAAATTCAAAAATTCCTTTCGACGGGCATCCACATAACTAGCCCCAACATACCTCCCCTTCAAAGCAGTCTTGAACAGTTCCCAGGTTACTCGTTCGATCCGCGTACTCTCCCTTACAGTGATCCACCACTGGTATGCCTCATGCTGTAGCAACGACACGGCCCCCTTCAGCTTTTGCTCCAAAGAGCAATCTAGGTCATCCATAATCCACTCTGTTGCCTCTAGCCAATATTCAGCTACGTTTGGGGCTACTCTAGATACGCCCCTAAAAACCTCTGCTCCGTTGGCCCGGAGTCACTCAGAGATGAATCCCCTATTCACTGTCCCAGTGCTAGCTCCAGCAACCCTTTCCAAAACCCTTAACATCGCTTGGGACAAAGCATCGTCCCCTGCAGCCCGATCATGTGACCCATTCTCAGTTTCCTGTGGCACGGATGCCTTCTCAGCTGGCCTATTCCATGAGGATGAAGATTCAGCTTGCACCTTTCCACAACCACATCCGCGGCCTCGTCCACGTGTTCCTCTTGTACTCATTTGAATTATCTGATTACGAATTTTATGACATTAGTTTAATATTTCAGTTTTTTTATTACGAGATGTCTTATATAAATATAGCAGTTCAGGAATTGTTTTCACAACGTCGTAGCCTAGCTACAGTCTCAATCATACTGTTTTACGGCTCTACCCTATCTAAAGTATCATAGTAGGGTCTCAGTTCTATTCATAGCATCAATATCACACGGTGTAAAAGAAGGTATACTTAAAGACTTGGTGCCGGGGATTCAGTGTGCCACTTCTTTCTCCAAACCATTTAAAACTTAAAAACATGTATTTGGTCATAGAAAATAAAATAAAATAAATAAAAAAATGGGTTTTTTAGAAATTCTTAAAAATTGATTTAAAATACCTTTATTTTGAATTTCTCGATTTTAAACCCGTTTAAAACCCACAGTCGAGATAATGCAACTGGCTCTGATACCACTAAATGTAATACCCCAAACCCAGCCTAGACATTATGCCCGGATCTGACGTGTCATATTGTAGTTTTTGAGAAAATCCAAAACCTCTTTCAGCGTCCCTCTTAGTGATTTAAAAGATAGTCTTTGCTAAGTTAATAAAGTTAATGGAAGCTGTGCACCAGGTAGGTATCTGAAACAGAGGAGGTGAGCCATGAAGGCTGCTTAAGTACTAAGCTCTTGATTAGATCCAATCCTAGACATGCCCACAACCATTGCCACACTTTGGTGCGATGTTAGGTTTTGGCAAAATAAAAATCGCGTTGGAATTTATTTAAGTAGATATTTTAATAACCGCTTAATTATATTGTTACGTTATTTGAAAACAAGTATCATTTTGAAAACGTGCCCTAAGTCTAACCCATTTTGGATTATTATCAGTAAGTATAAAGTATAAAATAAGATAATCCCAGAAAAATAATTAAAATGGCCTTATTACAACCCAAAACCAGGTAATAGTAATAATTAAAATAAAAATTAAAAAAAAACGGTTACTTATTGCAAAGTTCAAAAGCGATCACCACAGCCACTTTGAATCCCCCTCCGGCTCCAGGTAATCACATCAAGGCTCACCTACAAGGTTAAGGAAAGGGGTGAGTTTGGAAACTCAGTGTGAAACAAGCCCCTTCCAGAGCCAAAATTAATATCAGTATACTGGGCCTAAGCCCTAGTTCAGTCTCGGCATATACTGGGTCGAAGTCTTTCATTTATCGGTTATTGGACTGAAGCCTTTTCATCAATCATAACACTGGGCTGAAGCCTTTACTGTAGACGGTATGGCCCATAGGCCCATTTCAATATCACATGAAATACCAATGAATATGTGCAAGCCCATTTGGGGAGACTACTCAACCCACCATCCGCTACTCTCCACCTATACCAACCAAGCTCTCCATGTGGGGAATAACTCAACCCAACCAACCAAACTCTCCACTGGCAGCATAGCTGCTTTATCATATAACTGGAGGCCTAGCCTATTTTAAGAACTGGGGCAAAGCCCTTTTCGCACTTCCTCCATTTACACAAAACCCAACCCATGCATAAAATGAGTATATCATAGCATATCATGTGCATATCATAACATATCATGTGCATACCATGCCATATCATGTATAACAATATCTCATGCATCATATTCATAATCAAACCCTAGGGGTAAAATGGTCATTTTTACTTAGGGGCAAAATAGTCATTTTTCATATTATAAGGGTAATTTCGTAATTTTACCAAATATCATGAGATTTCCATGTTCATTAACAATTATTAATATTTTTGAGTGTTTAAACAATGGTATTTACCCACTTTATCAAATTCGGGCTTTTGGGCCCAAACCCCTAATGGGCCCTACGAATGCCGATTTAGCCCACTAAGCCTACTTAACCCAAATTTTACAACAGTACTAACCGTGTCAACATGCAACTTTTCCAAATTCCATTTTCTGTCCATTTTACCCAAATGGGCCCGAAAGCCCCTTGGGCCCAATTCCAGCCCATTGGAGCCCCACTTACCATTGGGCACCAAATTGCGCTCTTACCTGTTCCATCGATCCAAACACCGATCATATCGTATCTATCGCATCCCTAACCAAAGGCAAAATTTCAAGTTCCCGAAATGCCGAAATTTTTGCATTTTGACTTCTCAGCTAATATTAATCTAAGCTACTGCGAGGGTTATTACACACCTGTTTGGAGAAGAGATCACTACACACCACGTGCTTCACCTTGATAGAACCAGTAGGGTTCAAACCACCCTTAACCAACAACCTTCACCTATTGGCGACAATCTACACAAAAATCCCATCCATTAGTAACCTTACAAGTAATAAACTTAGACTAAGTGTGCTCCTTACTGAAATACAAACCAGAAAGGAGAATAATAACTTTTGGCCAACCCCAAAACCACCAATAATCAAAGCATGCGCTGTCACGAACATTTTCCTGACAGCAATCGATACAAAGAAGGGATTAAAGAGGGAGACCACCATAGAAAGAAGAAAGAGAACGACACCACAGTGAACCCAAAAATGAGGATAGCCTTAGCAAGGCTCCACAATTGCTAAAAACTCGGCAAACCAAAAGGAGCTCACTTACCTTGATCAAAGTAAGGAAAGATTCGGTAGAGAAAGGAAGATATTCGGCTAGCACCAAGACAAGCCTGAATGAGATGAAAGGGAGAGAGGCAAGTGGTATTCGGCCAAAACTCCAAGGAAAGAAACGTAACTGAGAAATAGAGAAGAGTTAGAGAGAAAAGAAGAGAAGGAAGAGAGTTTCGACACAAGCTTGAGAGTGAGCTAAAGAAGTGTGTTCGGCACACAATGAAAACAAAAAGGTAAAATAAAACAAAACAATTTTGGCTTAATCCCGAAAGGCACCAAAAGGAGTCGGCAAAAGAAAGAAATGGTAACAAAAGGAAAGAAAACAAAACCCGAAATAGGTTAGGAACAATTCGTCACCTATACTCTTCTCAATTGCTGAAAACACACTCCCCAAAACCCTTTGGCCGAATTTACACTCACAAGCACCCCCATTCGGCTCCAACTCCTTCCAATTCAAATTCCCTCAAACAACTCCAAGATTTTCTCCCCTTATCCCTCTTTAATTCATGCATTTGACTGATTCAAACTCTCTCCAACAGAGTTTCATTCGGCCTCAAACTCCTGCATGCTCAACTCATAAAAATAACACACAATTGCCAACTTAGTGAATCGAACCTTGGCCTTCCCCCAACCACTTACACGCCACTTTTTTAGCTCCTTAGTGGCGTCACTTAACCACTTTGCCAGGGGCTCTCTTGTGTCACATTTTACCCACATCTTTTGATAAGGCCATCTATCCAATGCCCCTAACTCCTTAAGTCCAAACTTCAAAAATTCTGCCCGGTTTTGGCCAACACATGGGCCTTCCATAGGCCCATTTACACACTCCAATTATGAATTTCACAACCAAATATGAAATTTTAAAAAAAAATTACCGTATTCTCAGAAATTACAGAAATCTCAAAACTCAGGGTGTTACATTTGATGTGATTCTTGGTATGGACTGACTGACTATGCATGATGCAGTTGTGAATTGTAGGCAGAAAACTATCGAATTGAAATGTCAAAATGGTGAGATTCTTCAAATTGAGTCTAATGATTCGAGTGAATTACCTCCTGTGATATCGTCTATATTAGCTCAAAAATATTTGAGAAAGGGCTATGGTGCATATCTTACACACACATTGGATACAAAACTGTCAGAATCAAAGATTTATTCCGTACCTGTGGTTTGTGAGCTTTCGAATGTATTTCTAGAAGAATTACCGGGATTGCCTTTGATCAGAGAAGTTGAATTTGGTCTTGAGTTAGTATCGGGAACAACACCAATATCGATAGCTCCGTACAGAATGGCTCCAAAAAAATTAAAAGAGTTGAAAGCTCAGTTGCAAGAATTGACAGATAAAGGTTTTGTACAATCGAGTTATTCTTCTTGGGGTGCACTTGTGAAAAAGAAAGATGACGCGATGCACTTGTGTATCGACTATAGACAGTTGAATAAAGAGACTATAAAGAACAAATACCCTCTACAGTAGATTGATGACTTATTTGATCAGTTGAAAATGGCTATATTATTTTGAAAGATTGATTTGAGATCAGGTTACTATCAGTTGCGAGTGAAAGAGTCGAATGTGCCGAAAACAGTGTTCAGAACAAGGTATGGACATTATGAATTCCTTGTTATGCCTTTCGGTTTAACTAATGCTCCTGCTATTTTTATGGACTTGATGAATCATATATTCAGACCGTATTTGTGAAAGAATTCTCGATGATTGCGACACCGATGACATGACTGTTACAAAAAAGATGTGAAATTTGAAAGGTCAAAAAAGTGTCAACAGAGTTTGAAACAGTTGAAAGCATTGTTAACAGAGGCATCAATTTTAGTTCAACTTGAATGGGGAAAAGAGTTCGTGATTTATAGTGATGCATCATTAAACGGATTGGGTTGTGTTTTAATGCAAGATGGAAAAGTTATAGCTTATGCTTCCTGCATGAAAATAACTATCTGATGCATGATTTAGAACTGGCTGTGATTGTGTTTGTAATGAAGATTTGGTGACACTACTTATATAGTGAAAAATGCCACATTTATACGGATCATAAGAGCTTGAAATATCTAATGTCATAGAAGGATTTGAATTTGTGACAACAAAGATGGCTTGAGTTGTTGAAAGATTTTGACTTTGCGATTGATTATCACCCGGGAAAAGCTAATGTTGTTGTTAATGCCCTGAGTCAAAAATCTTTGTTTGCATTAAGAGCAATGAACACTCAGTTGATGATTTGTGATGATGGGTCTATTTTAGTTGAATTAAATGCTAAACCGGTATTACTTCAGCAAATCGGTGAAGCTAAAAAAAATGACAGTGATTTGCAAGCTAAATGAATCCAACGTACATCTAATTCTGATTCAGAATTTCATCTTGGAACTGATGATTTTTTAATGTTTCGAAATAGAATTTGTGTACCGAAGAATACAAAGCTTATCCAGAAAATTTTGCATGAAGCACACAATAGTCATTTTTCAGTTCATCCGGGTAGTACCAAGATGTATAACGATTTGAAACAGCTGTACTGGTGGATGGGTATGAAACGGGATATATCATGGTTTGTATCAAAATGTCGATTTGTCAACAAGGAAAAGCTGAACATCAAGTACCATCTGGTTTATTGCAGCCTGTATTGATTCCTGAATCGAAATGGAACAGAGTTTCAATGGACTTCGTATCAGGACTGCCCTTAGCTCTGAAAAAGAAAGATGCTATATGGGTTGTCGTTGATCGACTAACGAAGTCTGCTCATTTCATACCGATACGAATAGATTACTCACTTGATAAATTTGTAGAATTGTATATTTCTGAGATTGTACGGTTACATAGGGTGCCACTATCTATTATTTCTAATAGAGATATGAGATTTACACCGCGATTCTGGAAGAAATTGTAAGAGGCTCTAGGAACAAATTTGAATTTCAATACTGCTTTTCATCCTCAGACTGACGGTCATACTGAAAGAGTTATTCATATTCTTGAAGATATGTTGAGATGTTGTATTCTAGAGTTTGAAGGTGGTTGGGAAAAATACTTACCGTTGATTGAATTTGTGTATAATAATAGTTTTCAAACGAGTATAAAGATGGCATAGTACGAAGCTTTATATGGTCGCAAGTGTCGAACAACATTATATTGGATTGAATTGAGTGAGAAAAAGATTGACGGGGTTGAGTTAATCAAAGAAACAAAAGAAAAAGTGAAAGTGATTCGTGACAGCCTAAAAGCAGCTTCAGATCGACAGAAATTATATGCGGATTTAAAACGTAAAGAAATAGAATTTCAGGTCGGAGATCGAGTATTCTTGAAAGTGTCACCGTGGAAGAAAATTATTCGATTCGATCGTAAAGGAAAGTTGAGTCTGCGTTTCATTGAGCCGTATGAGATTGTTGAAAGAATAGGGCTTGTAGCATATCGACTAGATTTACCGTCAAAACTTAAAAAGATACATAATGTTTTTCATGTTTCGATGCTACGTCGATACAGATCAGATCCCTTACATGTGATTTCTCCCGTTGATGTAGAGATATAGTCTGATTTATCATATAACGAAGAACCAATCAGAATTCTGGCTCGAGAGATTAAAGAATTGAGGAATAAACATACAGCTCTTGTGAAGGTTCTTTGGCATAAACACAAAATTGAGGAAGCCACGTGGGAACCAGAGGAAGCTATGCGAAAGTGGTACCCTAACCTCTTTACCAGTAAGATTTTCGGGGACAAAAATCCCTAAAGAGGGAGAGTTGTAACAGCTCGTTTTTAGGTCAAATCAGAATAATGGTTTTGAGACCACAAATTCGAAGTTAAAATAGTTATTTTATTATTTTAATAAGGTTTACAGCATGATAGATTAATTATGTGAAAGTTTCGTAAAGAAATTTTACTGTTTAAATGCTTGATTCTGTAAAAAGGACTAAAACGCTTAATGCGTAAAATATGAAATCTATTAGTTAAATGCACCAAATGGCTATAGAAAGAAATTGTGAGCACTTGCATGATAAATAGCCCATAAATGTTGATAGTAGAATATAATGGTTTGGCATTATTGAAATTATGATTTAGTTTTAATGTTAATATAGTAAATTGGTTATTAAAGGTTAAAATAATTAAAACAAAATTTTCACTATCATCCATTATCATCTCCACCGAATGTTAGGGCTTAGAAAGCCATTTTTAAAGCTTCAAAGTTTTGGCAATCTCATCTAGCAATTAGTAAGTGATTTTGATTCAGTTTTTAGTGATTTCTACGTTTTTCTAACCGTTGCTTTGTATTCTAGCTAACCAGTACCTCAATTTTTGAATTTGTTCATAATTTTGAAAAGTTCCATTTTTAAATACTTGAATTCTTGATGTCTAATGATAGATTATGGAAGCTTGATGATAGTTTTACAAGTTTTATAAAGTGATTTTTTGATAAAAATGTCGAATAGGGATTAAATTGTAAAAATGTAAAATGTGGTAGTTAAAAATGTGAAATAATGAAAGATATGAGATGCTAGTAGTATATAGGAAATTCGGCTAGACATGGCTTGGTATTAAATTGCATGAATTTTCAATTTTATGTGTTAAGGACTAAATTGTAAAAAAATTGAAAGTATAGGGGCAAATGGTAAATTTTCCAAAATATGAATTATGGACTAAATTGTGTATATTGAATACTGAATGTATTGAATTTGATAATATATATAGATCAAGATAAACCGAGATCGAGTTTAGATCGGGGAAAAGGAAAGATCGACGAATAGCCGATAGTTTTATCTGAGGTTACGATGTAACGCCTCAAATTTGGGCCTAGAAATATTGGGCCTTGGGTTTGGGTCCATAAGGAGGTTGTATATAAGTATTTAATTGTGCAAAGAAATGATACAATTAAATGTCTACTCAAGTGGTTAAGTGTCCTAAGAGGAGTTGGAAAAGTCCTGGGTTCAAACTTGGGCTTTAGCAAAATTTTTGGTTTTAAGTGAATAAAACCCTGAATGTTAGGTAGTAAGGGCTAGTTTAGCAATGCTTTTGAAAAGTGCTTTTGAAAAGTGCTGTGGAAATGTAACACCCTTCACCCATATCTGACGTCGGGATAGCGTTTGAGGCGTTACCGGGATTTTGCATTCACAAACATGTTAAATCGGGTCACCAAATTTTGCTCAAATTTAAAACTTTTCAAACATGTACATTTCATCCCTTACACAGGCCTTCAAGGCCTAAAACATACTTAGGGGAGGTTCAGGACAAAATCGAGAACATTCGGTAAACTTTGGGCACGTTAGAAAATTTCTCTTATTTTGAAAGGTTACACGTCCGTGTGGGTGGGGCCGTGTGGTCACACACACTTGTGTGGCTTGGGACACGCCTATGCCCTCAGCTTGTGTGCAACACTGACTTTACCCTTATCATACAATTAGGGGCACACAGCCAGATCACTCGCTTGTGTGGCCTGCCCTTGTACAACACTGACTTAAAATTTTAGGTGCAGGGGACACACGACCATACCATACACCCATGAGAGTGGCCCGTGTGTCACACACGGCTTAGGCACACACCTGTGTCTCGAACCGTGTGGACCCTAATAGGCTATTTTCCAAGCCTTTGGTCATCCTTTTTATCACTTATACTTAATGACTGTCAAATGCAAAGTAAAACATGATTATACTCTTATAAATATTCTTGGCAAAACTTATTGCATGGAAACCTCATATCATTGGTTTCACACATGCTAGGTTATTTCCCATCTTGTATTTAAGGGGATTCCATGTCTCTTTAACACATTCAAGATTGGCTCATTCTTGTGACTCATTTCCAGTAGGAAACAAACCATCATATGAAGTGTAAACCTGCATAGATTTTTAAGTCATAGCCCACTTCAAAATAAGCCAATTCCTATGGCCATATACAAAAAAGATAGGTATATCTTTACATGCCTTCATTTGGAAAATCAAATGACACATATAACAAAATACTCAGAAGTCCTATACATGCCATTGAACAGAATAGAAATGTCTTTATAACAAAGCTGGTCTATTTGATAGTGTGCTGGTTTTCCCAACCATATTCCAATCCTTACGAGTCCTTGAGCTCTGAAAAGCAGGGAAAAGAGAGGGGTAAGCATTTACATGCTTAGTAAGCTAGAATAATCGGAAAGTAAACTTGCCAAGTATTTAGCATGCAACCCAATTGGGTAATAAAATCAATAAGCATGTAATGGCTTCCCTATCACATACACTCAATCAATGAATTAGTCATATAACAAAGCACCATATAATTTATCTTTGATGAGCTCATCATTCAACATCTCATTTTGTACATATATCTCATATTAATCTCGTTGAGTTTCTAGGAAATCTCGATGGAGTATCCATAATCCGTCAATTCATAAGGATAATCATTTCAGGTATGCACTCCCGCGAACGTCACATCTTATGGCAGAATTACCAATCCAGGCTAAATTCCCTGTATCGTAAACTCATAAGGTGATTTTGGGATTACCAGTCCAGGCTAAATCCCTTATGACGACAAACACCGTTAATGAGTTCGGATCTGAATTACCAGTCCAGGATAAATTCAGACCCCAAATTGAATTACTCGTCCGGGCTAAATCCGTAATGCACATATATTATTCGGGAGTCTCAATCATCCAAAGGAACACCCGTCCAAGCTAGATTCTTTTCATAATTGAGATCAACGGATTACCCGTCTGGGCTAAATCCTTACTGCAACATATGCAGGATCTCAATTCACATGTCAAGTATGGTTTATCCATCGAATTTCCTTTTTAATCTTAACCGAGACAAATTTTCAACATATCATTATCAGAGTTGCAATTCATGTAATTTCATGCCATCAATAAATACAATCATCATGCATTCATAAATCATATAATTAGACACATTATGAGTTTACTTTAAGTTATCTGAACTTACCTGGTATTCGTTTTGGTGTCGTGTTTCGGTTATTCCAAAATCTTTCGTTTTCCTTGATCGACCTCTGAAATTTGTTCCCCGGGGTCTATAACAACAAAATTAAATCATTAACACTCTACATTATGCTTTTCAAGTCTAAATTCCACCTCGGTCCAAATGATCGTTTTGCCCTTAACCTATCATATTTTTACGATTTAGTCCCTAGGCTCGTATAATGAAACACATGCGATATCTACCTTACCCACGCCTAGCCGAACACTTCTCCCTCTTATGGCAGCCCACATTTTCCATTATTTTCTCATTTCTACCACACATTTTACAACTTTTGCAAAAAGGTCCCTTTAAGGGTTTTTTATGAAAATCACTTAGGAAAAGATGTTTAACACACCTCCAACTTTCATATTTCTCCATAAACCATCAAAATATGAGTAACTCATGCATGGGTAAATTTTTAAACATGAACCCTAGCATGAAATATGGGTAGAAATGGAAAGAGTAAGCTACCGGGCTTTCAAAAATACAAAGAACATTAAAAACGGGGCCTGGGAGCACTTACTTTTGACCTTGAAATGCTTGGAAACCCTAGCTGTGGAGGGCTTGAGAGTTCCAGCTTGTACAAGGGAGAAAATGTCTGATTTTTGGTTCATTTTTCCCATTTTATTTCATTAAAATGCCAAATAACCAAAATGCCCTTATAAAATTTCATCCATGCAAGCCCATTTTTGTCCAAAAACTTAGAAATTGGGAAAATTCTCTCAAAGACCTTCTAATTTATAATCAAAAGTAATTTCATACAAATTGCTTCTAGAGTCCAAGTTTTGCAATTTATTCAATTTAGTCCCTAATTTCCAATTGAACACCTTACTTAAAGAATTCTTCATGAAACTTTAACACATGCATATTCTCATATGCTAGGCCTCATAATAATCCTAAAATAAATATTTTGATGTTGGATTTGTGGTCTCGAAACCACTATTCTAACTAGGCCCTATTTTGGGATGTTACAGGAAAAGTGCTTTTGAGAAGTGCTTTTAAAAAGTCTGGTTTAAAATTTGAGTGTTTAGTATTGCTGTCAAAAAGTGCTTTTGAGAAATAAAATATCCATTTTAGACATGTTATTATCAAGTAACAAATATGCATTTAAATAAATTTGAAATTATTATAATTTGTTGTTAATATTTTAGTAAGAATATAAAAAAATTATTATAATTTGTTATTAATATTTTAATATATGAAATATAAATTTTAAATATTTTTAAGTAATAAATATTAATTACTTATAAAATTTAATTAGAATATATAAACTACATTTTAAATATTTAAATATAACTATTAAATATTTGTAATTAGTAATTTAAAAAATATTTTTTATTTTTTATTTTTAATTAATGATTTTAACACATTCGTAATTAAGCACCAAGAAAAAAAAGGGAAAGTACTATGTTATTAGAGGGGTGAAAAGTAATTAAGCACTAAAAGTGCTTTTTGGAGAAGAAAAGCTAAAAATTTTTGCTTCTCCTTTTCAGAAGTGCTTTTGAAAAGCACTTCTGAAAAGCCAAAAATTTCAGCTAAAAGCAGCTAGTTCTGTACAGCTTTTCTTCCAAAAGTACTTTTGGATCCAGAAGTGCTTTTTTTAAGCACAGAAGAACAGACCATGAGTCTTTTAAATAATTAAGGTTAAAAGGTGACGTAAGGAAGCAGGTGGTCAAGTGGTAAGGAGGCGTTAGGAGTGTGCATGTGGTTAGAGGTTCGAGTGTCGCCATAGTATTATGATGAATATTTATTTTGTTACATGGACGGCTAGTATTGGTGTTGGTTTGGGACTCTAAGTTGAAGTGGTCATGGAGGAGTTACTGGAGTGATTTGTGGAGTGATAAGGGGAGAGATTTAAGGAGAAAATCGAGGAAGATTCAAATTTGGAGAGTTTGAAGATGATTGGGGAAAGTGAATATGCAAATTCAGCTAAGGGGGTTCAGAGAGTGCATGTACGATAATTTGAGAGTGTATAGGTGCCGAAATTGTGCTCCTCTTTTGGTTAGCCGTGGGCTTTTGGTGCTTTTGTCTCTTAGTTTTCTAATTCTTTTTGGGTTTTGGTATTTGGGGTTTTCTGATTCTAGTAAGTAATATTCTACTTTGTTCTCCACCTTTCTCAACATGTCCTTTTGTTGACCGAAGTTGCCATTCTCTTCTTTTCTTGTTTTTCTTGTGCAAACACTCTCTGTTGGCCGAATGCTCATTTGAGTTTTCATTCCTTCCTCTTTTGGTTTTGGTCTGTTAAAGATGATCTTTTCTTTGCTCTTGCTCTTTGACTTGTTGTAATCGAGTGCTCTCTGTTTCTTCTCTGGCCAAACCGTGTTAGGGCATAGATAGCGTCCTTCTCTTTCTCTCATATTCGCTTCTACTCGTTTTTGTGTGTAATTGTTCCTTGCGGTGGGGCTATCGAATCTCTTGTGTGCTGATAAGTTTTCCAAACTGAATCTCATGTGGTTGTTCTTTTGAAGTTGCGATTTGTGTTCACCTTAGGCCGAATGGTGTTTTTTTTCTGGTTAAGGGAAGAAGCCTTTTGTTTAACACTCTCTTTTGTACATTTGGGCATAGAGATTCAATCTCTTTAGCAAAGGGTGGAGCCTATTGTTATTCTTTGGAAGTGACTCATCTTTGATTGGTAAGTGTTAAGGATTTAGATGTATTATCATGGGTTTGGAAAACCTTATTAATCGATTAACTATTTTGTAAAGGATCAAGTATTGGGAAGGATACGTGGTTGGAACAATCAGGGGCTACGGTTGTTGTTTGGTGAGTAGTGTTTTGGTTAAGGTTATATTCAATAGCAATATGGTTTGGATTAACAAGGATGTTAGATTAATGGAAGGTTATGGTTAATTGTAGGTTGATCGCGTATGGGTTAATCTGCTTCTTGCTTAACATGTGTGTACCCACACTAACAGATCGTAGAACGGCAAAAGGCTGGAATGCCGAAAAGTCAAAAGTACGACGATAGTGGCCACTTGAACGTACGAATGCATGTGTGGAAAATCTGAAATGATGGTAGAGGCCGCCTTGAGCGATCTCATAAGCCTAGGCTGATTTTGGGCCGAAATGGGTCGTGTGGGCCCAATGGGCTCGTGGGCCCCACTCGGGTTTTGTCATGGAAATGTGGAAATATCAGACTGGGCTATGTTGTTCACATGGATAAGATCGATTTTGGGCTTAGCGGGCCATTTAAGCATGTGGGCCCCACAGGCTACGTAATGGGCTTTAGGCCCAATTGTATGTTTTGATTGGAAAAGGTTGCACGGGTCACACTTGACGGCTATGAACATACTGATGGGTCAAAAAGTGTACTTAAACCTCGATTTACGAAATGACCGTTATGCCCCCGAAGGGTAAAATGGCTAAAATGCCCCTATGTGTTATATGATTGTTGTTGTATGCTATTTATAATATTTTGCATTCGTGTGATATTATGCTGCATGGGGGACGGGATCATTGATTTGGAGGAAGTATATAATTTGTTAGGGTCGCATGGTCGCTTGACGACTGTGGATCCACTGATGGTTTTAAGCCGATTATGTGACTGGCAGCTATGCTGCGATATTGGTTAGTGCCGCAACCGATGCTACAACAGGGTGTAGGGATGGGTGGGTCGATTAAATCCCCACAGGAGTGTAGGGTTGGACGGGATATGAAGTATAGGGTTGGTTGGGTATTTGTGCATTGCATGATTTGATTCTAATTGTGATATGGGCTCGGCCCAACTGAGGCTACTATGGGCTAAGGCCAAAGTGCCACTGTTATTGTAATGGGCTTAGGCCCAATTTGATGTGATCCATGCTTTGTGATCGATGAGGGTTGTACACACTGAGTTTTTGTAAAATCACCCCCACTTTTAAATTTCTTTCAAGTAATCCTCAGTAGGCGGTTCGGCGTAAAGGGGGACTCGGAGGTGGCCACACTACGAACGACATTAATTATTCGTATTTTCTTTTATATTACTTAAATTATTTTCTCTTTGAGTTTTTGATGTCATAAGGCCATTTCTCTAATTTTTTAGTTTTAATTTAGGGGTTTTAACTATTATGATTTATTTCTGTTAAAAGTATAGCGCGGTTTTCCAAAATGATATCTGTTTTCACAAACATCACGTTTTCACAACATTGTTGAAATATTTCCGCAACAAACATGTTTTAAAAGTAAGACTGGTTTAAAATGGTTAATAAATAATTAAGTCGACTTTAGAATTAAACAAAGGGGCTTTTCTCATTCAAGCAAGATTTATTAATAAGGAAAAGTTTTTCGAAAAAGCATTTTAATGTGACACGCCAAATTCAGTCATAACGTATAGGTCAGGTTTGGGGTGTTACATACGAGGTAAGTTCGTATATTTAGAATCAAATTTTCTATACTTGTAATTGTTGAATTGAATGTATATAATTGAAATACTTGAAATATAAATGTCTTAATGATATATTGTATTCATTACCAAGTCCCGTTTGAACTATATGAATTCATTTGATACGAGTGAAGTGTTACTGAGATTACCATATTGGTTGAGCTCCTGCATTTGTTGCAGACTCATCATAACTCATAAGAGCTTACTGTATCAGCTCGTATGAGCTTACCCATTCAGGTCGTAAGAGCTTATTATTTTAGCTCATTGGATCTTACCGATTCAGCTCGAAAGAGCATACTATTTAGCTCAATAAAGCTTACTGTTTTCAACTCAATAGAGCTTACAGTTCATCAGCTCTGGAGGAGCTTACCAACCATGACTCGAAAGAGCATGTATGAGGATGAATTGACAGATTATTGGCATTATTCACTCGACTATCCTTTGAAGTTCTAATTGTAACACCCCAAACCCGGCCCAGACATTATGGTCGAATCTGACGTGCCACGTTGGAGTTGAAAACCCACGTTCCATTTTAGTGTTTTAAAAACCATATATTTTGTTGAGTTAACAAAGTGTATGGAAGCTGGGCACCAGGTAGGTATCCGAGACAGAGGAGGTGAGCCATGAAGGCTGCTTAAGTACCAAGCTCTTTGATTGGATCCAACCCTAGACATGCCCACAACCATAGCCACACTTTGTTATATCGAGTTTAAATTTGTTTAAGTGGACGTCTTTGATAAATCGATTAATCGCGGTGTTGAGATATTTTGAAAACAAGTATCGCTTTGAAAACACGTCCTAAGTCTAGCCCATTTGAACAATTATCAACCAGGTTTGAAGTTATTAAAAATAAAATAATATCGAGAAGAAATAAAAGAAAAGTTAAAAATGGCCTTATTACAACCCAAAAATAAATAATAATTAAAGGAAATTAAATGAAAACCAACGCTTATTTAAAGGTCCAAAAGCGATCACCGTGGCCACTCTGAATCCCCTCCGGCCCAAGTCCCCACATCAAGGCTCACCTGCAAGGTTAAGGAAAGGGGTGAGTTTGGAAACTCAGTGTGCAACAAGCCCCTTTTAGAGCCCAAAACAATAACAGCCTGTTGGGTCTAAGCCCAAATCCAATCTCAAACATCTACTGGGCCATAGCCCTTTTCATATTTCATATTTCATAACACTGGGCCGAAGCCTTTTCAAATTTCATATTACTAGGCAGAAGCCTTTACTGTAAACGGTATGGCCCATAGGCCCATTTCAATATCACATATAATGTCAATGAAAGAATGCAAGCCCAATTGGGGAGACTGCTCAACCCACCATCCGCTACTCTCCACCCGTACCAACCAACACACCATGTGAGGATTAACTCGACCCACCCCGCCATAACTCTCCACTGGCAGCTTAGCTGCTTTATCATATAACTGGAGGCCTTGCCTCTTTTAATAACTAGGGCAAAAGCCCTTTTTATAACTGGGGCATAAGCCCTTTAATAACTGGGGCGTAAGCCCTTTTGATAACTGGGGCATAAGCCCTTTAATAACTGGGGCATAAGCCCTTTTTCACTTCCTCCATTCATATAAAAACCCAACCCAATGCATTTATGAATACATCATGTGCATATCATACATATCATGTGCATATCATACATGTCATGTGCATATCATACATACCATGTTTATCAAAATCCCATGTATTAAAATCATACATAAACCCTATGGGTATAATAGTCATTTTTACCTAGGGGCAAAACGGTCATTTTCATGTTATAAGGGTAATCTTGTAATTTTACCAAAAATTAGGGTTTCCATGTTCATTAACGGTTACTAACAATTCATGGGTGCAAACAGTGATTCTGGCCCATTTTTTTAGCAAAATCGAGTTATTGAGCCTAAAACCCCTAATGGGCCCTACTTAGCCAATTTCGTCATCTAGACCCATTTAGCCTATATCCACAACAGTATTAACAGTCTTAACATGCAATTTAACAGATTTTCATTTTCTACAAATTTTACCCAAATGGGCCCGAAAGCCTATTGGGCCCTATTGCAGCCCCTCGAGGCCCAACTTACCGTTAATGCCAAAAATCACGTTCTTGCCGTTCCAATGTTCCAGATCATCATCTCAACGAATCTAACTAACTAATGAGCATTCGCTTGCTCACGACTCCTTGAAATGCCAGAATTTTGGCATTTCGGCTTTTCTGCATTTATCGCTTTAAGCTTATGAAAAGGGTTCGTTACATACCTGTTTGGCGATATTCCTCGCTGAGATATCCTACATGATTTCTCCTATAATCCATCGTTAATAATAAGCTTCCCATAATTGAACTAAACCAAAAATAATCTAATATTAATACTTACACATTCGGCCACCATTCATAATGGCCTTAGGAATCTTACCTTTGTCGCGATTGATGACTAGGTCTAGCCACTCCGGAGATCCAAGCTACTCCAAGTCGACACTACACCTTGCTGCTCCTCCACTAAATAAACCACAAAAATATTAAAAGAAGACCCCATAAGGCCTATACCCATATTCGACCACCTCCCTAAACTAGAAGGGTTTCGGCTTTTGGCCAAAAGTTACTCTAGGAATTGTTTAGAGTTCGAGTACTTACCACCGTCTTACTCCTCTTGAATCTGGATGCCTAAAAGGTAAAGGAATTGAACGCCAACAATTGAAAAGGAAGGAAAAGGTTGCTGGTCACAAAGAATCGGCACCCCCTATCTTCATTGATTTCGGCTTTTGCGGTATTTCGGTAGAAGTAGAGATTAAGGAAAGAAATAATAAATGAGTAGAGGAAAGTAATGGGCTGGTTTTTGAAAAAGAAAAGGGAGAAAAGATGAGAGAAAAGATGGTAGATTTGGCTAGGGAAGAAGAAAGAAGAGAAAAACTAAAACAAAAGAGAAAACGGCACAGCTAAGACCCTAATGCCGAAGTTGCTAACCTAATACCCCTCTGCCGAAATCCCCTCTCTAATCCCTTCAAATCAGCTAGGTTCTATCCCTTTCTCAAATCCCTAAAATCTCTCCCCTTATCCCTCCTTAATCCATGCATCTTGACTATTTTAAACTCTCTCCCATAGAGTTCCATCCAGCTTTAAACTCTAGCATGCACAAGCATAAAAATAACACTACCTTTGCCATTCCAGGGAATCGAACCCAGGTCTTCCTCTATGCTCCACACGCCACTTTTTTTGGAGCTTAGTGGCGTCACCCTTGCCACTTTACCAAGGCTCTTTATGTGATACACTTTACCCACAACTTTATATAAGGGCACCTCGCCAGAACCCCTAACTCCTAAGTCCAAAATTTTAAAAAAATCTACCGGGTTTTGGCCAACTCATGAGCCTTCCATAAGCCCATTTACATACCCAAATTATGAATTCCATAATCACATACGAAATTTTAGAAACTTACTTAAAATATCAAGAATCGCGAAAAACCCGAAAATCAGGATGTTACAACTCTACCCTCCTTAAAGAAATTTTGGCCTCAAAATTTACCTGATCCAAATAGTTGAGGGTACTGCTGACGCATTGCCTCTTCGGTCTCCCAATTAGCTTCTTCCTTTCCATGGTTCCTCCAAAGTACCTTCACTAATCGGACTGACCTCCTTCTCAACACCCTGACATCGCGATCAAGTATTTGCACCGGTTCCTCTTCAAAGGTCAAATCTGACCGTACCTTGATTTCTGTAACTGGCACGATATGAGTTGGGTCAGAATGATATCGCCTTAGCATGGACACATGGAAAACATCGTGAATACGATCCAGTTCTGGAGGTAACTCTAGCTGATAAGCCACCGGCCCTATCCGCTTAATGATTCGGTAAGGCCCAATAAACCGTGGGCTCAACTTACCCTTCTTACCAAATCTCAAAATCTTCTTCCAAGGCGAAACTTTCAAAAAGACCATGTCTCCTACCACATATTCAATATCCTTACGCTTCAGATCGGCATAAGACTTTTGTCAGTCCGTCGCCTCTTTTAACCGATTCTTGATCACCTTAATCTTGTCTTCAGTATCTGCTACCAACTCTGGTCCAAGTATTTGCATTTCCCCCAATTTTGCCGAACAAGTAGGCGAACGACACCTTCGCCCATATAGTGCCTCATATGGAGCCATCTGAATACTTGCTTGGTAACTGTTGTTATACGCGAACTCCGCCAATGGCAAATGGTCCTCCCAACTGCCTCTAAACTCAATAGCACAACCCCTCAACATATCCTCTAAAATCTGAATAACCCTCTCTGACTGCCCATCCGACTGAGGGTGAAAAGCCGTACTGAAATCCAATCGCGTTCCCAATGCCTCATGCAACTTCTGCCAAAACTGAGATGTAAACCTTGGGTCTCGATCTGAAATTATCGACGCTGGCACCCCATGCAACCGTACTATTTCTGCCACATACAATTTGGCCAACTTCTGAAGTGAGTAATCAGTTCGGACAGGTATGAAATGAGCAGATTTCGTGAGTCTATCCACAATCACCCAAACTGAATCCTTCTTAGAAGGTGTCAATGGCAATCCACTTACAAAGTCCATAGTTACCCTTTCCCATTTCTAAAGTGGTATCTTTACCGGCTGTAACAATCCCGAAGGTAGTTGATGCTCGGCCTTCACTTGTTGACATGTCAAACATCTTCCTACAAATTCGGTCACTTCTCGCTTAAGCCCAGGCCACCAATATTGCTCTCGCAAGTCGCGATACAACTTACTCCCTCCTGGATGCATAGCACAAGGTCCATTATGTCCCTCTTTCAAAATCATCAATCTCAAATCGGAGTTCTTTGGCATACAAATTCTCCCTTGAAAACAAAGAACTCCCTCACTATTTAACCCAAAGTCCGGATTCTCCCCCTTCTCAACTTGCTGAAACCGAGAAACCAACGACTCGTCCTCTAACTGTTGCTTCTTAATCTGTTCTACCCAAGTCGGTCTCACTTGTAACTCTGCCAAAAAACTTCCGTTGTCATACAAACTTAGACGAGCAAACATCGCCTTTAATTCCGCCACAGCCCTTCGACTTAGCGCATCAGCCACGACATTCACTTTCCTTGGATGGTACTCAATCGAACAGTCATAGTCCTTTAACAACTCTATCCACCTTCGCTGCCTAAGATTCAGCTCCTTTTGAGTCAGCAAGTACTTAAGACTCTTGTGATCCGTATAGATGATGCATTTCTCTCCATACAGGTAATGCCTCCATATCTTAAGTGCAAAGATTATCGCTGCCAATTCCAAGTCATGCGTAGGGTAGTTCACCTCGTGCGGCTTAAGCTGTCGTGAAGCATAAGCGACCACTTTACCCTCTTGCATCAACACGCAGCCCAAACCTACATGTGACGCATCGCTGTACACAGTGAAATCCTTACCAGACTCTGGCTGAATCAACACTGGCGCTTCCGTCAAAACCTTCTTCAACTTCTCAAAAGCCTCTTGCTGCTTATTTGTCCAAACAAAAGGTGCTCCCTTCCTTATAAGTTTTGTTAACGGTGCTGCCAACACAGAAAATCCTTCCACGAATCTCCGATAATAACGTGCCAACCCCAGAAAACTTCGAATCTCTGTTACCGACTTCGGTGGCTTCCATTCCAGAATTGCTTCAATCTTTCAAGGGTCCACCTTGATCCCCTCGGCAGACACAACATGCCCCAAGAAGGTAACTTCCTTCAGCCAAAACTCGCACTTACTAAACTTTGCATAAAGTTGCTTCTCCCTTAACACTTGCAGCACTACACGAAGATGCTCCTCATGCTTCTCTTCCGTTTTCGAATACACCAAGATATCGTCAATAAAAACGACTACGAACCGATCCAAGTATGGTTGGAACACCCGATTCATCAAATCCATGAATGCCGCCGGTGCATTAGTTAGTCCAAAAGGCATTACCAGAAACTCGTAATAACCGTATCGAGTCCTGAACGCCGTCTTATAAATATCCCCCTCTTTAACTCTTAATTGATGATACCCTGACCGAAGGTCGATCTTAGAAAATACCGAGGCTCCTTTTAATTGGTCGAACAGATCGTCGATTCTTGGTAACGGGTACTTGTTCTTGATTGTTAGTTTATTCAACTGCCGATAGTCAATACACATTCACATGGTCCAATCTTTTTTCTTTACGAACAATACCGGTGCGCTCCACGGGGAAACACTTGGTCTTATAAACCCTCTATCCAACAGCTCTTGAATCTGAGCTTTCAATTCTACCAACTCCTTTGGTGCCATCTGATAAGGCACAATAGACACAGGAGCTGTTCCAGGTAGTAAGTCGATTCCAAACTCGACTTCTCTATTTGGGGGTAATCCAGGAAGTTCATCTGGGAATACATCCTGAAATTCCTTAATAGTCCTAACCGACTCTACCGTTATCTCCTCAAGTCTCGTTTGACTTATAAGGGCCAAGTACGCCTCACAACCTTTCCGAATCAATTTCTCGACTCTTAATGCCGAAACAACATTGGACAAATAATCCTGTAATGCCCCCACGCCCGAGACCATCACCGGAGTCGAGCTTGAGGGGTTACCGAACATAATTTATCAATTTAAGAACTTCAAATCATTTGTTTTTACATTTATGGCTTTCTAGCTACTCGCGTCACAGTTACAAGAAAAATAATATCTCGAGTTACGAAACTCGAAATCAAGATCCGTAAATTTTCCTGAATCTAGACTCATATATCTATTTACTAATTTTTTTTAGAATTTTTTATTGGGCCAATTAGTACAGTTTATTAATTAAAGTATCCCTTGTTTCAGGGTTCAACTACTCTGACCTCTGTGTATTACGAATCAGATATATCTCTATACAAAATTTCAATGACTATGAGGTTTGTTTCTATTAAAACTAAACTCAATAAGGAATCTGTACATATAAATAATAACTTATAATTATTTTAGTAAAATTTATTATGAATTTTTAAAGTCAGAACAGGGGATCCAAAAATTACTCTGGCCCTGTTTCACAAAAGTTTAAATATCTCATAAAATATAATTTATATTCCTGTTTTGTTCAATCCATATGAAAATAGACTCATTAAGCTTCAATTTCATAACTTACTCATCATTTATTTCTATTTATACTATTTTTAGTGATTTTTCAAATTCATGTCATTGCTGCAGCAATATTCTGTTTTAAGGCAAGTTTCATCTTTCCATGAATTTTTATGAACTAGATAACCTGTTAAACTTCCATGATATCAAACATGATCTAAATTAGCCATCACCATGACTTATCAATATCAAACATTTTCTCAACCAAACATGGCCATATCATAAAATTATTTACACAAAATAGGTATATTGCTATACATGCCATACTTAAGTAGTTGTACAAGCCATTTACCAAGATAAAAGTCCTTTGGATAGTGTGATCGAACTTTCGACCTGTCCCGATTCCTGAGCCGGCTTGTTCAAAACTACAGTGAATGAAAAGGAAGGAGTAAGCATAAATGCTTAGTAAGTTCATATGTAAATAACAAGTAACATAACAATACAAATATACCAAACAACTTTAGCATGGTACCACCAAAACATATATCACATCTTTAAACATCATTCATCATCTTACCACCTTATCGTTGTTGTATCTATTTTCAACCAGAGGGTTAAGAACATACCTGTCCAAAGTGTCCATTTCACAACACTTACCCAAAACGTCACTTATATCTTAAGTGCTCTTCCATTAAACTAGAACTTTCACCCGTTGAACACATCGGAATATAACTCGGATACATGGATAATTTGCACATAAGTGCCACATATGTAATCAAGAAATCATGTAACCCGCCCCTAAGTGAACTCGGACTCAACTCAACGAGCTCGGGCGTTCGCATCCATAAATGAACTCGGACTCAACTCAACGAGTTCGGACATTTGCATCCATAAGTGAACTCGGACTCAACTCAACGAGTTCGGATGCTCAACCATCCTAGTGACATGTCACTTGTATCCTAATCTATTCCTAAGGTTCAAACGGGCTTTTTCCCTCGATCTCACATTTCCCGTCTTTCATGGAATATCGAAACCGATACTCGGTAGCAATTCATATTTATCAAGTAGTAAACATAATTTGCATATTACTCAACATTAACCACAAAGCATAATATTTCACGATTAAAAATCAGCATATCATATAATTAACATTAATAACTTAAAAATAACATTTATGCTACATTATTTACACATGAACTTACCTTGGTACCAAAATATAAAGATTTTGCAATTTAGTCCACAATCGTTTCTTTTCCTCGATCACGACTTGAATCTCGTTTTTCTGGATTTATAATACCAAATTAATCTTCTTTAATACAGACATTTATCAAAACAGAATTTAATATGAACTTTAAAAAAATTACACTTTTGCCCCTAAACTTTTGCATAATTACACTTTTGCCCCTAGGCTCGGGAATTAAACTTTATTCCTTATTCTTATGTTTTATAACATGCTGATCACTTTTCCCTTCTATGGCAACATCAAATTCTCTCTCTAACATATACTTGTGACTATTAGGTATTTTTGCCGATTAAGTTCTTTTACTCGTTTTCACTAAAAACCGAGTAGCACAAGTTATCTAACATAATTTAAAACCCCATATTCTATCATAAAACATCAAAATACACAAATTTCACCTATGGGTATTTTTCCAAATATAAACCCTAGGTTGAATTATTGCTAGCATAAGCTTAATCGAGCTTCCGGGATTCCAAAAACGTAAAGAACATTAAAAACGGGGCTTGGAATCACTTACTATGGAGGTTGGAAGCTTGAAACAAACCTTAGCTATGGAGAACCCTTGAAATTTCGGCCTAATGAAGAATATGGACAAAAATTGGCTTTTAATTTTGTTTTTAATTCATTTTAATAACTTAATGACCAAAATACCCTTACTACTAAACTTTCCAAAAATTCCTTCCATGTCCTAATTTTGTCCATGAACTTAAAATTGGTCAAATTGCTATTTAAGACCTCCTCATTAATATTCCAAAACAATTTCATACTAAAAACTTCTAGAATGCAAGTTTTGCAACTTATTCGATTTAGTCCCTACTTTCAATTTAAGCACTTTAGGCATAGAATTTCATCACGAAATTTTCACACAATCATGCAATCATATCATAAACATCAAAATCATTGTAAAATAATTATATCTATCTCGAATTTGTGGTCACGAAACCACTATTCTGATTAATCCCTAATTCAGGATATTACAACTCTCCCCCCCTTTTAAGGATTTTCGTCTTCGAAAATCTTACCGGTAAACAGGTGTGGGTATTGGTTTCTCATAGTTTCTTCAGGTTCCCATGTAGTCTCTTCTACCCCATGCTTTTGCCACAACACTTTTACAAGTGCAACACTTTTATTTCTTAGTTGTTTGACTTCTCGAGCTAAAATCTTAATCGGTTCTTCTTCATAAGTCATATCCGGTCGCAGTTCAATTTCTATCGGTGAAATTATATGTGAAGGATCTGAACGATACCGACGTAACATAGATACGTGAAACACATCATGAATCTTCTCTAATTCGGGTGGTACGCTAGCCGATATGCTACCGGTCCAACTTTTTCAATTATTTCATACGGTCTAATAAAACGCGGACTTAACTTGCCCTTTTGTCCAAAGCTAAGGACTTTCTTCCATGGAGACACTTTCAAAAATACCTTATCACCAACTTGAAACTCCATTTCCTTTCGTTTCAAATCCGCATAAGATTTTTGTCTATCTGAAGCAGCTTTCAAACAATCTCGAATCACTTTCACCTTTTATTCGGTTTCTTTTATTAAATCAACTCCATAAATCTGATTTTCCTTGAGTTCAGTCCAATACAATGGCGTCCCACATTTACGACCATATAAGGCTTCATAAGGTGCCATCTTCAAACTTGTCTGATAACTATTATTATAAGCAAATTCTACCAACGGTAAATACTTTTCCCAACTACCTTGAAATTCCAATACACAACATCTGAGCATGTCTTCAAGAATCTGAATTACTCTCTCTGATTGTCCATCAGTTTGTGGATGAAAGGCAGTGCTGAAATTTAACTTTGTACCTAATGCTTCTTGCAAATTTTGCCAAAACCGTGAGGTAAACCTCGAATCTCTATCCGAAATGATTGACAAAGGTATCCCATGAAGTCTAACAATCTCTCGGATATACAATTCAACCAACTTATTAAGAGAATAATTTGTACGTACCGGAATAAAATGAGCCGATTTAGTCAGTTTGTCAACTATTGCCCAGATGGCATTTTTCTTCCCTGGAGTTAACGGCAACCCTGATATAAAATCCATAGTAATCCGATCCCATTTCCATTCAGGAACCATAATAGGCTGGAGTAATCTCGAAGGTACTTTGTGTTCAGCTTTCACTTGTTGGCAAACTAAGCACTTTGATACAAACTAGGAAATATCTCTTTTCATTCCACTCCACCAGTACATTTTCTTCAAGTCATTATACATCTTCGTACTGCCCGGATGAACCGCTAAACAACCATTATGTGCTTCATGCAAAATCTTTTGAATCAACTCATCATTTTTCGGTACACAAATCTGATTTTTAAACATCAAACAACCATCAGAACCGATTCTGAAATCTGATCCCGTATCAGCTTCACACTGTTTTCTTTTGGCTAGCAAATCTTGATCATTTTTTTGAGCTTTACAAATCTCTTGTCAAAACATCGGTCTTGCTCTTAACTCTGCTAGAATCGAACTGTCATCTGAAATTTTCAACTGAGTGTTCATAACTCTCAAAGCAAACAACAACTTTCTGCTTAAAGCATCGGCAACCACATTCGCTTTTCCTGGATGATAATCGATAACAAGCTCGTAATCTTTCAATAACTCCAACCATATTCGCAGTCTCAAATTCAAGTCTTTTTGTGACATCAAGTATTTAAGACTTTTGTGATCGGTATATACTCGGCACTTTTCACCATACAAATAATGTCGCCAAATCTTCAAAGCAAATACCACCGCAGCCAATTCCAAATCGTGAGTAGGATAATTCTTCTCTTGAGGTTTTAACTGTCTCGAAGCATAAGCCACCACTTTTCCTTCTTGCATGAGTACACACCCCAAACCATTTAGAGAAGCATCACTATACACCACAAATTCTTTATCTGATTCGGGTTGTATCAACACTGGTGCTTCAGTTAATAACTTTTTCAATTCTTCGAAACTCTGTTGACATTCTTCCGTCCAATCAAATTTAACATCCTTTCGGAGTAGTCTAGTCATAGGAGCAGCAATTATAGAAAATCCATTTACGAACCGCCGATAATACCCAACTAGCCCCAAGAAACTTCTAACTTCAGTTACGTTTTTTCGGTGGTTTCCAATCAACAATGGCTGAAATTTTACTAGGATCAACCCGTATACCATCACCTGAAACAATATGACCCAAAAATCCAACTTCCCGGAGCCAAAATTCACTTTTACTAAACTTAGCATACAGCTGCTTATCTCTCAAATTTTGCAAAACTATCCTCAAATGCTCAGCATGCTCTGTCTCATCTTTTGAATAAATTAAAATATCATCTATAAACACCACAACAAATCTATCCAAGTATGGCCGAAATATGCAATTCATTAAATCCATAAACACAGCAGGAGCATTTGTCAACCCGAATGGCATAACTAAAAATTCATAATGACCGTACCTTGTTCTAAAAGCAGTTTTAGGCACATCTGACTCTTTTACTCACAGCTGATAATACCCAGATCTCAAGTCAATCTTTGAAAACCATGTCGCTCCTTTTAGCTGATCAAACAAATCATCAATTCTCGGCAATGGATACTTGTTTTTGATTGTCACCTAGTTTAACTGCCGATAATCAACACATAATCTCATAGAACCATCCTTCTTTTTCACAAATAACATGGGAGCACCCCAAGGTGAAAAACTCGGTCTCACAAAGCCTTTATCAGTCAACTCTTGCAACTGCGACTTTAATTCTTTCAACTCTGTTGGTACCATTCTATATGGAGCAATCGAGATCGGAGCTATTCCCGGTATTAAATCAATACCAAATTCTACTTCCCTGACTGGAGGCAAACCCGGCAATTCTTCTGGAAATACATCCACAAATTCACACACAACCGGCACTAATTCAACTTTCTTTTCAACTTCTTTTGTATTAATTACATACGCCAAATAAGCTTCATAACCCTTTCTCAAATATCTCTGAGCCGACATCGAAGAAATCATACTAGATAATGCCTCTGATTTGTCTGGCTCAACCCGCAGAATTTCACCACTTTCACACTTTAATTCTATAACATTTTCTTTGCAATTTATTATAGCATCATGCAATGTCAACCAATCCATACCCAAAATAACATCAAATTCATCAAACGGCAACAACATCAAGTCGGCCGGAAAGTAGTGACCCCGAATCATTAAAGGGCATTTCTTGCTTACTTTATCAACTATCACGCATTTGCCTAACGGGTTCGACACTCTAATCATAAATTCTGTGTTCTCAATAGGTATATTCATACTAGACACCAGTTTAATGCATACGTATGAATGAGTAGAACCAAGATCAATCAAAGCAATAACATTAATATCATAAAGAGAAAATGTACCGGTAATCACATCGGGTCTAGCCGGAGCTCTTCCCTCAGATCTAACTGCTGCATCTCTGGCTACATTCTTACTGCTTGTTTCACTTCCAGCTTTTCTCGGATACCTTCCCCTCGAGTTTGCACCACTAGCTTTTACACTCTGAAATTTTTCTTTCTCAGCTCTCTTTGGGCAGTCTCTAATAAAATGATCCGGAGAACCACATCGAAAATATTCATTTGCTCTGCACGGACCAAAATGATTTCTACCACACCGCTGGCACTCGGGTTTAACAAATCTCGAGTTCCTTACACTGGCTACAGAAGTATTCTGAGATTTAGGACCCACATTCTGCTTCTTAAAATTTCCATATGATTGCCCAGCTGAAACTTGGGAACGAGGATTCATATTTCTTGACTTTCCGGGTTGCTGTGAAGGTGCCTTACTCATTGGCCTTTTCTTCCAATTTCGTGTCTCAGCCTCTACCTTCCTCTTCTCTTTAAGTAGTTCTTCAGCTTTACAAGCTCGATCAACTAGGACTACCGTTTCTTTCAGTTCAAGGATCCCGAAAAATACTTTAATGTCTTCGTTGAGCCCGTCTTCAAATCATCGGCACATCTTGGCTTCTGTAGGAACATATTCCCTGGCATACTTACTCAATCGAACAAACTCTCTTTCATATTCTGAGACTGTCATATTACCTTGCTTCAGCTCAAGAAACTCTTTACATTTCTGATCAATAAATCTTTCACTAATATATTTCTTCCGAAACTCTTCTTGAAAGAATTCCCAGGTTACCCTCTCTTTCGGTACCACCGAAATCAAAGTCTTCCACCAATTATAGGCTGAATCTCTCAACAAAGATGTAGCACATTTCAAACATTCTTCAGGTGTACAAGATAATTAATCAAATACCCGGATAGAATTTTCAAGCCAGAACTTTGCTTTCTCTGCATCATCATCAATATTTGCTCTAAATTCTTCAGCCCCTTGTTTACGAATTCTATCAACGGGGGTTCTGTGAAATTTTATCATATCCACTCCTTGAGGCATTGGAGGCATAGGTTGAGGAATTGGGGGAGGTGGGGGAGGTCGTACATTTGGGTTCGTACGAACGAACTCAGTGTACCATGCACTCATCATTTGGAGAAAGGCTTCCCGATCCCTTTCTCCTCCTCCCTGCCAACAGTAGGAGGTGGGTTTTCAGTCGGCGCTGCCCCTTCAGCCGGAGCTGGCGCATTACTCTCTACTTTATCTGCCACAGCTGGATCGGGATCCATTTACTATATAAAAATCATTTAAAAAGGTCAGAAGTCATCACACTATCACAATTCATACATATGGCATGTATAGCAAAATCCGTACATACAACACGTAGTCCGAGAACCGACTAAACTTGCTCTGATACCACTAAATGTAACGCCCCCACGCCCGAGACCATCACCGGAGTCGAGCTTGAGGGCTTACCGAACATAATTTATCAATTTAAGAACTTCAAATCATTTGATTCTACATTCACAGCTTTCTAGCTACTCGCGTCACAGTTACAAGAAAAATAATATCTCGAGTTACGAAACTCGAAATCAAGATCCGTAAATTTTCCCTGAATCTAGACTCATATATCTATTTACTAATTTTTTTTAGAATTTTTATTGGGTCAATTAGTACAGTTTATTAATTAAAGTATCCCCTGTTTCAGGGTTCAACTACTCTGACCTCTGTGTATTACGAATCAGATATATCTCTATAAAAAATTTCAATGAATATGAGGTTTGTTTCTATTAAAACTACACTCAATAAGGAATCTGTAAATATAAATAACAACTTATAATTATTTTAGTGAAATTTATGATGAATTTTTAAAGTCAGAACAGGGGATCCAGAAATTACTCTGACCCTGTTTCGCAAAAGTTTAAATATCTCATAAAATATAACTTATATTCCTATTTTGTTCAATCCATATGAAAATAGACTCATTAAGCTTCAATTTCATAACTTACTCATCATTTATTTCTATTTATACTATTTTTAGTGATTTTTCAAATTCATGTCATTGCTGCAGCAATATTCTGTTTTAAGGCAAGTTTCATCTTTCCATGAATTTTTATGAACTAGATAACCTGTTAAACTTCCATGATATCAAGCATGATCTAAATTAGCCATCACCATGACTTATCAATATCAAACATTTTCTCAACCAAACATGGCCATATCATAAAATTATTTACACAAAATAGGTATATTGCTATACATGCCATACTTAAGTAGTTGTACAAGCCATTTACCAAGATAAAAGTCCTTTGGATAGTGTGATCGAACTTTCGACCTGTCCCGATTCCTGAGCCGGCTTGTTCAAAACTACAGTGAATGAAAAGGAAGGAGTAAGCATAAATGCTTAGTAAGTTCATATGTAAATAACAAGTAACATAACAATACAAATATACCAAACAACTTTAGCATGGTACCACCAAAACATATATCACATCTTTAAACATCATTCATCATCTTACCACCTTATCGTTGTTGTATCTATTTTCAACCAGAGGGTTAAGAACATACCTGTCCAAAGTGTCCATTTCACAACACTTACCCAAAACGTCACTTATATCTTAAGTGCTCTTCCATTAAACTAGAAATTTCACCCGTTGAACACATCGGAATATAACTCGGATACGTGGATAATTTGCACATAAGTGCCACATATGTAATCAAGAAATCATGTAACCCGCCCCTAAGTGAACTCGGACTCAACTCAACGAGCTCGGGCGTTCGCATCCATAAATGAACTCGGACTCAACTCAACCAGTTCGGATGCCAGTTACATCTCACGAACTCGGACTCAACTCAACGAGTTCGGACATTTGCATCCATAAGTGAACTCGGACTCAACTCAACGAGTTCGGATGCTCAACCATCCTAGTGACATGTCACTTGTATCCTAATCTATTCCTAAGGTTCAAACGGGCTTTTTCCCATGATCTCACATTTGTCGTCTTTCATGGAATATCGAAACCGATACTCGGTAGCAATTCATATTTATCAAGTAGTAAACATAATTTGCATATTACTCAACATTAACCACAAAGCATAATATTTCACGATTAAAAATCAGCATATCATATAATTAACATTAATAACTTAAAAATAACATTTATGCTACATTATTTACACATGAACTTACCTTGGTACCAAAATATAAAGATTTTGCAATTTAGTCCACAATCGTTTCTTTTCCTCGATCACGACTTGAATCCTGTTTTTCTGGATCTATAATACCAAATTAATCTTATTTAATACATACATTTATCAAAACAGAATTTAATACGAACTTTAATAAAATTACACTTTTGCCCCTAAACTTTTGCATAATTACACTTTTGCCCCTAGGCTCGGGAATTAAACTTTATTCCTTATTCTTATGTTTTATAACATGCTGATCACTTTTCCCTTCTATGGCAACATCAAATTCTCTCTCTAACATATACTTGTGACTATTAGGTATTTTTGCCGATTAAGCCCTTTTACTCGTTTTCACTAAAAACCGAGTAGCACAAGTTATCTAACATAATTTAAAACCCCATATTCTATCATAAAACATCAAAATACAAAAATTTCACATATGGGTATTTTTCCAAATATAAACCCTAGGTTGAATTATTGCTAGCATAATCTTAATCGAGCTTCCGGGATTCTAAAAACGTAAAGAACATTAAAAACAGGGCTTGGAATCACTTACTATGGAGCTTGGAAGCTTGAAACAAACCCTAGCTATGGAGAACCCTTGAAATTTTGGCCTAATGAGGAAGATGGACAAAAATTGGCTTTTAATTTTGTTTTTAATTCATTTTAATAACTAAATGACCAAAATACCCTTACTACTAAACTTTCCAAAAATTCCTTCCATGTCCTAATTTTGTCCATGAACTTAAAATTGGTCAAATTTCTATTTAAGACCTCCTCATTAATATTCCAAAACAATTTTATACTAAAAACTTCTAGAATGCAAGTTTTGCAACTTATTCGATTTAGTCCCTACTTTCAATTTAAGCACTTTAGGCATAGAATTTCATCACGAAATTTTCACACAATCATGCAATCATATCATAAACCTCAAAATCATTGTAAAATAATTATATCTATCTCAGATTTGTGGTCACGAAACCACTATTCCGATTAAGCCCTAATTCAGGATATTACAAATCCCTTCGTTCCCCTATGACCATTATCTCCTCATCTTCAGCAGTTCGTAGTACCATCCTCTTTGCAGCACAATCCAACGTCGCCTTGTGCTTAGCTAACCAGTCCACGCCCAAGATAAGATCAAAATCCCCAAAGGGCAGCTCCATCAAGTCTCCTTCAAAAATTTTATCTTGTGTCATTAACGGTACTTCCCTAAAAAGTTTATCTACCTTAACCAAATGTCCCAATGGGCTTATCACCAATACCCCACTCACAGTCTCCTCAGGAAGCACATCCAAAGCCCCAGATACATCACAAGCAACATACGAGTGAGTGGAACCCACATCAATCAAAGCAGTGTAAGGCATGCTGTGAATGAAGAACATACCAGTTATAACATCAGGAGCGTCACCCTCCTCACGACGTCGTGCAGCATAAACCAACGCCAGTTGTAGAGCTTCAGCGTGTCCAGCACCTCTGCCAGGTGCCCCACGTCCTCGTCCATTACCATTTCCACCTCTACCTTGCCCACGACCCCTCTGTGGTAGTGGTCCTCCTCGTCGTGGTTGGACATCCCTTTGCTCTACAGCTAGCTCCTGAGCTATCCTTCGAGGACTCTCTCTGAACTTATGCTTCTTAGACCCACATCGAAAACATGCTCCAGTTCGTTTCCAGCACTCCCCCATATGCACCTTACCACAGTCCCTGCAAGCCTGCGGTCTATAAGTATTTACTGGAACTGCTCGAATCGGTTCCTCCATCCTTGCTCTTTTAACATTTCAATTCGTGGCACTTGAAGGTCTAAAAGCCCTCTTAAATCTGGGTCGATCCTTCTCACGATTCTGTCGCTCAGTTAGCTTCACCTCCTCAGCTATCTTAGCCTTCTCTACCAATGCAGCAAAACCACGCTCCCTCTATGGACTATCAATATCCTAAGCTCATCGCCGAGACCATCCTCAAATCGGACACTGCGCTCATATTCAGTTGCCACTATCCCACTAGCATATCGACTCAGCCTCAAAAATTCTGCCTCATACTCTCCTACAGTCTTATCACCCTGAGTCAGATTCAAGAATTCCTTCCGACGAGCATCCACATAGCTTGCCCCATCATACCTCCCTTTAAAAGCAGTTTTGAAAAATTCCCAAGTTACTTGCTCAATTGGGGTACTCTCCCTTATGGTGATCCACCATCGGTATGCCTCATCACATAACAGCGACACAGCTCCTTTCAGCTTTTTCTCCACTGAGCAGTCTAGATCGTCCATGATCCATTCTGTTGCCTCTAGCCAATATTCTACCACATTTGGGGCTACTCAGATACACCCTTAAATACTTCTACCCCGTTGGCCCGGAGTCGCTCCGATATAGACCCCCTATTCACTGTCCCAGTACTAGCTCGAGCAACTCTTTCTAATACCCTTAACATGGCTTGGGACAAAGCGTCATCCCCCGCAGCCCGATCATAGGACCCAGTCTCCGTTGCTGGTGGCACAAATGCCTCTTCAGCTGGCCGATGCCCTGAGGATGAAGATTCAGCTTGCACCCTTCCGCGACCACGTCCGGGCCTCGTCCACGAACTCCTCTTGTACTCATATCGACTTATCTGATTTACGAATTTTATGAAATTAGTATAATGTTCCACTGTTTATTAAGAAAAATGTCTTACGGAAATGTAGCAGTTCAAGAATTGTTTTCGTATCGTCGTAGTCTAGCTACAGTCTCGTTTCTACCGTTTCACAGTTTAACCCTATCTACAGCATCATAGTAGAGTCTCAACACTATTCATAATATCATATCATTATCATATATCGTAAAGAAAATATACTTACAGACTTGGTGCCTGGGATTCAGTGCGCCACTTCTTTCTCCAATCCATTTAGAACTTGAAAACCATGTTTTTGATCACCGAAAATAGAAATTTGAAAACTTTGATTTGAAAACTCCCTTTATTTTGAACTCTTGATTTAAAATAGGAAAAATGAAACCTTTTTTAACATATATTCTCCGCAAAACATCTTTAAAATGAACTTTTCAAAAACCATTTCCAAAAATACCCTTCTTAGGCCTAAACTTTCGAAAAATTTTTGGACCCGATCCATAGCCGAGTTGTTACAACCTGGCTCTAATACCACTAAATGTAACACCCCAAACCCGGCCTAGACGTTATGGCCGAATCTGACGTGCCACGTTGGAGTTGAAAACCCACGTTCCATTTTAGTGTTTTAAAAACTATATATTTTGTTGAGTTAACAAAGTATAGAAGCTGGGCACCAGGTAGGTATCCGAGATAGAGGAGGTGAGCCATGAAGGCTGCTTAAGTACCAAGCTCTTTGATTGGATCCAATCCTAGACATGCCCACAACCATAGCCACACTTTGTTATATCGAGTTTAAATTTGTTTAAGTGGACGTCTTTGATAAATCGATTAATCATGGTGTTGAGATATTTTGAAAACAAGTATCACTTTGAAAACACGTCCTAAGTCTAGCCCATTTGAACAACTATCAACCACGTTTGAAGTTATTAAAAATAAAATAATCCCGAGAAGAAATAAAAGAAAAGTTAAAAATGGCCTTATTACAACCCAAAAATAAATAATAATTAAAGGAAATTAAATGAAAACCAACGCTTATTTAAAGGTCCAAAAGCGATCACCGTGGCCACTCTGAATCCCCTCCGGCCCAATTCCCCACATCAAGGCTCACCTGCAAGGTTAAAGAAAGGGGCGAGTTTGGAAACTCAGTGTGCAACAAGCCCCTTTTAGAGCCCAAAACAATAACAACCTGTTGGGTCTAAGCCCAAATCCAATCTCAAACATGTACTGGGCCATAGCCCTTTTCATATTTCATATTTCATAACACTGGGCCGAAGCCTTTTCAAATTTCATATTACTGGGCCGAAGCCTTTACTGTAAATGGTATGGCCCATAGGCCCATTTCAATATCACATATAATGTCAATGAAAGAATGCAAGACCAATTGGGGAGACTACTTAACCCACCATCCGCTACTCTCCACCTGTACCAACCAACACACCATGTGGGGATTAACTCGACCCACCCCGCCATAACTCTCCACTGGCAGCTTAGTTGCTTTATCATATAACTGGAAGCCTTGCCTCTTTTAATAGCTGGGGCAAAAGCCCTTTTTATAACTGGGGCATAAGCCCTTTAATAACTGGGGCGTAAGCCCTTTTGATAACTAGGGCATAAGCCATTTTGATAACTGGGGCATAAGCCCTTTAATAACTGGGGCATAAGCCCTTTTTCACTTCCTCCATTCATATAAAAACCCAACCCAATGCATTTATGAATACATCATGTGCATATCATACAAACCATGTTTATCAAAATCCCATGTATTAAAATCATACATAAACCCTAGGGGTATAATAGTCATTTTTACCTAGGGGCAAAACGATCATTTTCATGTTATAAGGGTAATCTTGTAATTTTACCAAAAATTAGGGTTTCCATGTTCATTAACGGTTACTAACAATTCATGGGTGCAAACAGTGATTCTGGCCCATTTTTTTAACGAAATCGAGTTATTGGGCCTAAAACCCCTAATGGGCCCTACTTAGCCAATTTCGTCATCTAGACCCATTTAGCCTATATCCATAACAGTATTAACAGTCTTAACATGCAATTTAATAGATTTTCATTTTCTACAAATTTTACCCAAATGGGCGCAAAAGCCTATTGGGCCCTATTGCAGCCCCTCGAGGCCCAACTTACCGTGAATGCCAAAAATCACGTTCTTACCGTTCCAATGTTCCAGATCATCATCTTAACGAATCTAACTAACTAATGAGCGTTCGCTTGCTCACGAGTCCTCGAAATGCCAGAATTTTAGCATTTCGGCTTTTCAGCATTTATCGCTTTAAGCTTATGAAAAGGGTTCGTTACACACCTGTTTGGCGATATTCCTCGACGAGATCTCCTACACGATTTCTCCTATAATCCATCGTTAATAATCAGCTTCCCATAATTGAACTAAACCAAAAATCATCTAATATTAATACTTACACATTCGGCCACCATCCATAATGGCCTTAAGAATCTTACCTTTGTCGCGATTGATGACTAGGTCTAGCCACTCCGGAGATCCAAGCTACTCCAAGTCGACACTACACCTTGCTGCTCCTCCACTAAATAAACCACAAAAATATTAAAAGAAGACCCCATAAGGCCTATACCCATATTCGGCCACCTCCCTAAACTAGAGGGGTTTCGGCTTTTGGCCAAAAGTTACTCTAGGAATTGTTTAGAGTTCGAGTACTTACCACCGTCTTACTCCTCTTGAATTTGGATGCCTAAAAGCTAAAGGAATTGAATGCCAACAATTGAAAAGTAAGGAAAAGGTTGCTGGTCACAAAGAATCGGCACCCCCTATCTTCACTGATTTCAGCTTTTGCGGTATTTTGGCAGAAGTAGAGATTAAGGAAAGAAATAATAAATGAGTAGAGGAAAGTAATGGGCTGGTTTTTGAAAAAGAAAAGGGAGAAGAGATGAGAGGAAATATGGTAGATTCAGCTAGGGAAGAAGAAAGAAGAGAAAAACTAAAACAAAAGAGAAAACGGCACAGCTAAGACCCTAATGCCGAAATTGCTAACCTAATACCCCTCTGCCGAAATCCCCTCTCTAATCCCTTCAAATCGGCTAGGCTCTATCCCTTTCTCAAATCCCTAAAATCTCTCCCCTTATCCCTCCTTAATCCATGCATCTTGACAGCTTGTTTGGTTTGGTGTATTGGCATAGCCAATACACCCCTAATCGGTGGGCCCCACCTAATCCGGGTATAACACGTCGTTTGGTTTGATGTATTGGTAAAACGCACCTAATCCATTACCTTCTTAATCGGTGAAAACCACCGATTTCTATTCCCCCTCTTTGCCCAGATTAGCTACCGATTGAGCATCACCTCCCTGATTTGCCCTCCCCCCATCCCCTTGTTTCTCTTCTGTTCCTTCATCCGATTTCCTTCCTTATTTCTTTGCTTTTGTTTTCTACCGATTTCCTCCCAGTCCATTACGCCTCTTTGCTGCCGATTTGTTCCCTCCGTTTCCTTTCTTTTCTTTTTCGCTCTGCCACTCTTTTGATTGCCTTCTCAACCAGTCGACCTTCTTCTTCTCAACCAGTCTCCAGGTTACTGCAACTGAAAGGTAAAGGAATGGAATCACTGTAATGAGTTTCAACTCTCTCTTTTCTTTTCTTTTCTTTTCTAACTCTCTTTTCCTCTCTGTAATTAGTTTCAATGGCTGCCTTGTAGTGTCTTTAGCTTAATTCTAGGTTAGCAGATTCGAATCACTGTCACAGTAGAAAGAAACCAACGGTGAAACCAAAAAAGCCGACGATATCCCCACTGTCACCGTAGCCATCGCTGGTTCTATCGTCGACAACGCTCAGTCTCTCGAGCTCGCCACTCGAGTAATGGAAAATCCCTCTGTTTCTCTTCACTCTTTCTACCCTATGTTACAAATTTTCATTTAATTTCTCCTTTTTCTTTCAGTTGGCGAGTCAAATTTCTCGTGCTGCTACTATTTTTCGGATCAATGAGTTTTTTTAACCTAATTTCTTATTTGTTTAATGGTCTAATTATTGTTTTAGGCCATCTATTATGCTGAAATTTGAGATGTTACCTCCACTTGATGCTCCACATCATCTGCGTAAGCATGAGTGGGCTCCCTACCGGGAAGGTAAAGTTTGGCTGCTGCCTTTTGTGATTATTATAGATTTCTTACTAGGTCTATAATTGTTAAAAGGTGAATTGTAGGAAGGATAGATGCGGACAGATAAATTGATATGCTTTTTAAATGTAAAGAGCTTGGATGTAATTTGTATGAGGAATTGATTGGAAACTGAGGTTACAGGCTTTTATAAAGAAATGATAAGGTTAGGTTAGGTTCCAAATTGTTAGGAACTTGGGTGCAGTTTCTATGGGGAATCTTAGCAATCTGTTGCCTACTAGAAGACATGCTTGATCAATGGTGAGCCTGAATTGAATCTTTGGCTGACTTCATTTGTTGCGATAACTTTATAGGTGTCACACTTGAGGAAAAACACACAAGCTCTGTGGGAATAGTGGTCGATGTAGGTTTAGATAAGGTATGTCTGTTCTTGAGTGAGTGTGACTCACTTTAACTTGCTGACTGCATAATTTCTTTTCTTTTTAATCAAGCGGAAAATTTTAACCTTAATAGGCAAATTTTAATGATAGCTATCAACTTATTTGACCACATAATGGTCCTTAATGGCTATATTATCCTGAAAATCTTCTTGTTTGCCCCTTGAAGTTGTTAATGGCTTACGGTTATTGTCTTTTTTCTTTCGTACTTTTGGCTCAAACTTCTTTTTGAGCATAGAAGTTATAAATGGAAAGAAATTAAGTCTGTTGATGAACATTTATTAATTCTTAGTTGCTAATTTCATGATGTTCAATTATTGGCATTGCCCTAATTTTTTTTATAGTATCAAGCACTAAAAAGATTTTCATATAAAGCTGGCAATGGGAAGGATCATATTTGCTCTGAATTATTTTCTTGTACAAAGTTGTAGTTTCCTATTTTGCATTCAGAAAGCTCAAACATGACTTAAAACTTATATATATATATTCTCTTGTTCAGATTAAATTTGTATACTAAGGAGTGTGATATTGATATATTACTTATGAACTGGTTTGGGCTATTTCATGGTTCTTTATGCAGAATGTTGTGGTTGATCAAGCACTTGGGCCTGGAAAAAGAGTTACCGTTGCAATGGGAACTAACCAAAACTTGGATTATGGTAATAAAATTGTTCTTATACTATTTCATGTTTCATTGTCATGTAATTGTTTTTCTGAATTGTTTTTCTGAATTTAGCTGATTGCATTGATTGTTTTAATTCATAGGATCAGTGATGGACATCATTCAGCTTCATTGTTTAATTTTTGGTATTGGTGCTCATGACATAGGCAGAGTAAGTAGAGATTCCCTTCTGCTGAAAACGAGGAACAAGTAAGCTTTTGATTTCTTCTACTGAATGCTTGCTTTATATTGTAGTTGAACTAAGATCTTGGGGCAGTACTGCAACTTGTCAACAAATATGCCTTCTGGTTTTTGGTGCTTTAGAGGAAACATGTGCTCTTGGCAATTTAGCCTTCCTGGAGAGGTAAATTACTTTTGATTCATTGTGATTTTTTAGCAACCTTACCTCATGGCCTTTTATTTCCTAATTTATCAATGCAGCATATAAATCCAGAATTGGTAGAGATTGCTTTTTCCCTTAACTTGTGGAATGGACACATGAAGTTGGAGGTTATTTTCAATGGCAACTTTGGATAGTATTCGTTTTCCTGCTAGATTGGTGAGCTATTTTGTTTGAAGTGAAGAATCGGTTTCATGGAAGGCCAATTGGAGTTGAGAGCAGGGTGAAAGAGATATTGTATCGGCTTGAATTTCTTCTATTGAATGCTTGCTTTATATTTTTAGTTGAAGTGAGATATTGAGGCAGTACTTCCGTTTAATTCAGAATTGTTGTAAATTCAATCGAGTTCTTGATGATAATTCGATATGGTTATGTTTTTTTTTATTTTTTAGAGTTCAATTCTTACTTATTAAATTTTATTAGTTATAATTATTTTAAATTTTATTAAATCATATATTTTAATTAAAATATATTTAATATTAATTATTTCAAATTATCTTTTATAGTATCATATAATATATTATGATTTGAGTAAATTCATATAAGAATATTAATTATTAAGAATTTTATTAAATTATATATTTTAAGTATAATATATTTAATAATAATTATGTTTAAATATGATGAAATTATTTATTATTCATATTAATAATCTTATCAAAATTTAAATAACAATAACAATAATAATTTACCAAAACAAATTTCTGGTAATTATTAAGAATTTTATTAAATTATATATTTTAATTAAAATATGTTTAATAATAATTATGTTTAAATATGATTAAAATATTTATTATTGATAATAATAATCTTATTAAAATTTAAATAACAATAACAATAATCATTTACCAAAACAAATTTATGCTAAGGGTATTCTAGTCATTTTAGTTTTTTCCACTATGCTATTACACCTCTATTCCATTCAACCAAACACAATATTACTATTACGCCTCTATTCCATTACATTCAACCAAACAGTTGATTTGCTATTACACCTCTAATCTAATACACCTCTAATCCAATACACTTCTAATCCAATACACCTCTAATCCAATACAGCGAACCAAACGCACCCTGACTATCTTAAACTCTCTCCCATAGAGTTCCATCCAGCTTTAAACTCTAGCATGCACAAGCATAAAAATAACACTACCTTTGCCATTCCAGGGAATCGAACCCAGGTCTTCCTCTATGCTCCACATGCCACTTTTTTTTTGGAGCTTAGTGGCGTCACCCTTGCAACTTTACCAAGGCTCTTTTTGTGGTACACTTTACCCACAACTTTATATAAGGGCACCTCGCCAGAACCCCTAACTCCTAAGTCCAAAATTTAAAAAAATCTATCGGGTTTTGGCCAACTCATGGGCCTTCCATAAGCCCATTTACATACCCAAATTTTTAATTCCATAATCACATACCAAATTTTAGAAACTTACTTAAAATATCAAGAATCGCGAAAAACCCGAAAATCAGGATGTTACACTAATAGGTTCAACGAGCCTAAATACTGTTTATAGGGATAAGTTACGAGTTATAAGTGATATTAATGTTATATGTATGATATCTGAATTTTGGAATAATACAAAGTATTGTATTAATGAGTGGTTTATGTTTATGATAAATGACTAACATGTGATGACTATGTGTGAATAGGTGATGGTTAAATTGAATTGTTGGCATTTTATTTATTGGTTGATTTTGTATAAATGGTAAGTTTAATTCTGAATTATACGGCCTTACTAAGCTATAAAGCTTATTTTATTTTTTTCTATGTTTTATAGAGGCTCGTTGCTCGCTCGTTTTGGACAAGTCGGAGTTGCACGTTACACTATCCAATTTCCAATTGGTATTTTGATCTTGTGAATTTATGTAAATATGGCATGTATAGGCTAGTTTGACAAAAGTAGTTATGTTTTGGTATCATGATTTGAGAATGATTTTGTATATAAGTTAAGCCATGTGATTTTGCTTATTTTAGTATCATGTTTTGATTGCATATATGTGCTTAAAGATGGTATGTTTTGGTATGGTAATGTTCGAATGAAAATATGTAAGTAAGTTATTGATATGCACTTGTTAGATGAATGGATATTACATGGTATTAAATAGGTAATTGAATAACAAGTTGAATTGGTATATATTGTATATGAAATGGTTATGAAATGTTTGCCAATTGGGTTATGAAATATGGTTAATTATGCTTGTGAATGTTGTGTTTTTAGGGTGGCAAATTGGATTTGTAAATAGCCTATTTTTGTCCACACGGGTGGGGACACAGGCATGTGTCTCAGCCGTGTGCGACACATGGTCACGATGCACGGCCGTGTGTCCCCTAGGGTACCCTAAAAATTAAGTCAGTATACCCTACAGGTTTAAAACAGCTTAGACATACGAGCGTGTCTATTGGCCGTGTGTGTCACACGGATTCACAAACGGGCATGTGCTTGACCGTGTGACATAAGTCAGTATACCCCTATATGACACACGGCTTAGCACAAGGGCATGTGATCGACTGTGTAACCCAAGTCAGTTTCGATCATGGCCAAGGCACATGAGTGTGTCTCTGGCTGTGTTGTGCAAGTCAGTATGTCTACCCTGTTTTCACTCGGTTTAAAACACGAGCGTGTCTACTGGTCGTGCGAGGCACAAGGCCTGTTCACATGGGTGTGTGACACTTGAAAGGTTGAAAATTTTCTAAGTTTATGAAATTTTTAATATGTTACGATTTAGTCGAAATGTATGATTAAAGCTTTGTATGCTTGACTTAAGTACTTATTGAATGTGAATGAATAATTTTTATTGAAATGAGATGAAATTGGACATATGATTGTTCTGAATTTAGTTACAAGTCAGGTAATGCTTCTTAACCTATTCCGGCGACGGTTATGGGTAAGCGGTCTTACAAAAACATAGAAAAAAAAACAGAGTAAGCTTTTTAGCTTAGTAAGCCCGTATAATTTAGAATTAAACTTATCGTTCATACATAATCAAAGCAACATTAAAATGCCAACAATTCAATTAACCAACACCTAATCACAAGTATCCATCACATGTTAGTCATTTGACAATTACATGAATCCATCCATTAATACAACACTTTGCATCATTCAGAAATTCACATATCATATATATAACATTAGTAATATTTATAATCCATAACTTATCCGTATAAACAGTATTTAGGCCCGTTTAACTTATTAGAACTTCATAGGATACTCAGTGAACATCATCAATAATCTATCAATCCATTAACGTATATGCTCTTTCGAGCCATTATCGGTAACCTCCTTCTGAGCTGATGAACAGTAAGCTCTTTTGAGCCGAAATGGTAAGTTCCAATGAGCTAAAAATAGTAACCTCTTTCGAGCTGATATATCAGTAAGCTCTTACGAACTATGGTGAGTCCCCAACAAATGCAGGAGCTTGACCAAAACAGTAATCTTGGTATTATGTCACTCGTATCCAATGAATTCATACGATTCAAATAGGGCTTGGTAACATATACATTAAATCATTCAATCATTTATACTTCAAGTACTTCAAATATATATATTCATTTCAATAATTACAAGTATAGAAAAGTTCAATTCTAATTAGACGAACTTACCTCGTATTTTCAGATAAAACTATCAGCTATTCATCGATCTTTCCTTTTCCCCAATCTAAAATCAATCTCGGCTTATCTTGATCTATATTTTATCAAATTCAGTACATTTAGTATTCAATTACTTCAATTTAGCCCTTAATACATAATTTTTGGAAATTTACACATTTACCCCTATACTTTTTAGTTTTTGACAATTTAGTCCTTATCACATAAAATTGCAAATTCATACAATTCAGTACCAACCCAAGCCTAGCTGAATTTAATATTTACTCCTAGCAACCCATATCTTTCATTATTTTACACTTTTAACTACCACATTTAACATTTTCACAATTTAATCCCTATTTGATATTTTTATCAAAAATCACTTTATAAAACTTTGTAAAACTATCATCAAACTTCCATAATCTATCATTAAACATCAAAGAACTCAAGTATTCAATAATGGCATCATTTAAAATCTGTAAAAGTTTAAAAAAAGAAGGTATGGGCTTGCTAGATTAAGCTGCAATGAGCTCAAAAACATAGAAATCATAAAAAAAATCGAGCAAAAATAGTACCTACATGAGCACAAATAGCTTGGTCAAACCTTAAACCCTTCAATGGCTATTTTCTTTCTTTAATTTCAGTGATGAAGAGATAATGGAAGAAGATGATACAATTTGCTTAATTAAAATTAACCTTATTTACTAATTTACTATATTAACCTTTAATAAAACATTAGAAAGCCACTTATAACATGTCAAAGATTGTCCACTTACATTATAAATAGACTAATTACATAATAAGGACTTCCATATTAAGAAACCATAGCTATTTAATACTTTTAAACAGTAGAACTCAACTTTTACGCGTTACGCGATTTAATCCTTTTTACCGAATTAAGCATTTAAACATAAAATTTCTTTACGAAACTTTTACATAATTTATCTATCATGCAGTAAACCTTATTAAAATAATTTATCAGATTTGTGGTCTTGAAACTACTATTTTGATTTGACCTAAAACGGGCTGTTATAGGTAGACACACGGGCGTGTGTCTAGACCGTGTGTGACACGCGGCATGGTACATGGGCGTGTGGTTAGGCTGTTGTCCCTTGCACCTTAATTTCAAGAAAATACAATGCTCAGAAGTGAGCACATGGGCAGAGATACGGGCGTATGTCTCAACCGTGTGTGCTACACGACCTAGAACACGGGCGTGTGTCTTGGCCGTGTGAAACCTGCACCTAATTTCGAAAGGAATCAATTAACCATACGGCCTAGCACACGGGCATGTGTCATGGCTGTGTGCACAAGTTAGAGAGTTACACGGGGTCAAACACGGGCTCCAGCACGGGTGTGTCCCAGGGTCACACGGGCGTGTCCCTTGGACCACACGGGCGTGTGAGCCTTTCACCTTGGAAAGTTTTTAAAATTTCGTAAAAGAATTTAGAGTTCCCAATTAAGTCCTAAGTCGATTATAATGCTCGTATTGGGCCTGAGGGTCCAATTAAGGGACATTTTAAATGATCTCGGTTAATGAATAGTAATTTATAAGAATTATCTAAAAAATGTTCTGAAAAATTCTGGTAATGCTCCGTAACCCTGTTCTGGCGACGGATAAGAGTTTGTGGTGTTACATTTAGTGGTATCAGAGCTATGGTTTACTCAGTTTCTCGGACTGAACATAGCGTATATGGAGTCTAGAAATACATGCCATTATATAAACTGTGATGGTGTGATATCTCCCGACTCTGATGAAAATTATTTAACAAATAGACAAAGATGCTTTCCAATCGAGCTAATTTCGATGGTTCCAAAAGAGATACTCAAGTATCTGAGAAAAATGTTACTTATGATGAAAAAATTTGAAAAGGTACAGATAAATGTTGTATAGTACATGAGAATGATAAATGTCATGTTATATGAGTATATATATGAAAGTTAAATTTTGAGGCTTATGATCTACACACCCTCACCAGTACAATTTTATACAATGAAATTTACAAGATTTATATTGATTAAGTTCATAAGTGTGAAAGAAGAGTTCAAAGGCTAAATGATTAATAATGTAGTCAAAATTAAGAATGGGTTAATAAGTAAAGACAGTATTAAAAGAGATATCAGATTTTTCTGAGGATTATTCTGAATATATGATGCATTGTTAAGGAAGAAGTTATTCATGAGTAAACAACTTATCCATATATGATATTTACAGAACGGATTAGCTGAAAGTTCTTCCGAATTGACTTTTTCAGTGAACTGAATAATGTAAGATTATTGATGACTTTATTAGTCAGTGGAATAGTGATGAAATTGCACAGTTATTTGAATGTAGCTATTATATAATCAGGGATATTATAGTAATATCTTTTGGGTACTCTATAAGTTCTGTTATTCTCAGAGGCATATGAAATTGTTCATGTTCAGATACAATATTTATCATATTTGAAAGCTGGCTAATTATATTAGATGGAATTACTATAAGTTTGGTTGATTCACGAGCAGCTTTGCTCTATCTTACTGGGGCTTTCTAATTAATCATGATTGACATAAGATTGGATGATAAGATTCATATGATATCATTTTCTACTTCTACTGATTGAAGCCTTGAATTGCAAATATGCAAAATTATAGTCTTTGTCATAGTTGTTTCTACTGAGTATACGTGATATTACTCTTCTGAATTTTCTCTGAGATATCATCAACCTCTTTATTATTCAAACATAGTTTATCTGTGAAAGATATTCATTGGTCAGTGGTAACTATACTTACTACTGTTATGAATTCTAACTTGAGCATGGGAATTTTGTAATATGGAACACAGATTATAGAAACTATATTATTGCACTGGTTGATATTGGAGCCACCCTTGGTTTTCCTCTTTTATTTGAAAAATATTATTGAGGTTGAGGTATTATTTCATTTATATTTTGGAAACGTTAGATCTATTATAGTATTATGGTTTTAACCTATTTGATGATTATTTGTTATTCCGAGATAGAGCCTGTGTACTGAAGAACTTGGAAGTTTTATAGAAAATTTTACATGAATGATCATAGTGGTACTATGTCTATTTATCTGAGAAATGATAAGGTGCACAACAATTTGAAAAAGATGTATTGGTAGCCTGTAATGAAATGTGGTATTTTTGAATCTATATTTAAATGTTGGATGTATCAGCAAGATAGAGATGATACTTTCAAGATAGGTATAGTCAATGAAAGTACCGAAATGGAAATGGGACAAAATTACCATGAATATTATATCAGGATTATCCCTGTCTATGAAAAAGAAAGATACTATTTGAGTAATTGTCAATTGTTTGACGAAGCCTGCACATTCTATTCTGGAATGAGTGGATTTCACACTTGATAGATTGCTTGAATTATCTATTTTTGAGATTGTCAAATTATATGATGTGCTAGTTTCTGCTAACTGATAGAGATCTACAGTTTAAATTGAAATTCTGAAATAAGTTACAAGAAACTCTAGGTATACGGTTACATTTTAGTACTGTATTTCATTTTCAAATGAATGATAAATTTGAACATATCATTCAGAATTTGGAAGATGTGCTTCAATGTTGTGTACTTGAATTTGAAGGTAACTGGGAAAAGCATTTGCCTCTGGCTGAATTTGCTTCTTATAACAGTTAACAATCAAGTATAAATTTTTTACTGTACGAGGCTTTATATGGTCAAAAATATAAAACTCCGGTGTTTTGGACGGAGTTTAGTGAGAAAAAGATACATGTAGAAGCTTTGAGTCATTGAAACTGAAAAAAGATGAAAATGGCCTGATATAGTTTAAAAGCAGTATTTGATCACTAGAAATTCGATGTGAATCTAAAATGAAATTAGATTGGCGATAAAATATTTTTGAAAGTTTTACCATGGAAGAAAGTTCCCCGGTTTGGCCGTAAAGGCAAATCAGGTCTGTGGTTTTATCGGGTCATATAAGATTATTGAAAAGAATTGGACCTGTTGCGTGTTTATAAGTATTATTATCAAAGCTCTATAGAATTCTCAATTTTTATATGAGTATATGTGTTATGACAGTATCGATCAGACCCATCATCTGTTATTACTTTGATAAATGTTAAATTCAGCCTGGCACAACTTACAACGAGAGATTAATTGAAATTTTAACACTTCAAGAGAAAAATTGAGAACTAAAAAGGTAGTTTTAGTAAAAGTTTTCTGACAATGACATGATATAAAGGGAGCTACCTAGGAACTAAAGGAAACTATGAGAAAGTAATGTCTGAATCTCTTTACTAGTAAAATTTTCGAGGACGAAAATTCCTTAAGGGGGGAGAGTTGTAACAACCCAAATTTAGGTGAAATCAGAATAGTGGTTTTGGGACAACAAATTCAAGCAGAAAATAAAATTTATTTTTATTTTATTATATGGTCCATAATATGATAGAAATGTCACGTGAAAATTTTGATATGAAAAATTTATCGATTATGTGCTTAATTACGAGAAGGACCAGATCGCACAAAATGCAAAAATTGAATTCTAATAGCTAGAAGGATTAAATAGCTATGGAATTCAAAACTTGAGGTCCTTATATGGCAATTAGGCCATTAGTAAAAAGTTAGGAGATATTTTTGAGGATTCATCCATGGAAAATTAGAAAAAGGCTAAGGACTAATTGGAAATCAAAATGATTAAAGATGATAAATTAATTAAATAGAAATAAAAACCATTTATATAATCTTCTTTCCCACCCTAGCAAAGAGAAAACAAGCTTTCTTGGCCAAATTGGGTAAGTTTTCTTGTCCCATTTTTAGTAATTTTGATATTTTTGTAACCGGGATAACTTAATCTATCTATTTGGAGAATCAATTTGAGAAGTTATCAAAGTATGGAAAATGGGTCATGGATGTATATGCTGTAAATTTGAAATTTATGGTAGAAAATGAAAGATTGTTGATAGATAAACAACTTTTACAAAGTGATTTTTGATGAAAACATGATTTAGGGACAAAAATGTAAAGTTGTGAAATTTGATGAAAAATTCTATGAATACTTGTGTTGTAAATTTTGTGATGGAATTTTGGTTAGGCTTGGAATAGGGAGTAAATTGCACAAATTTCATTTTTCGAGCCTAGGAACAAAATGAGAATTTATGGAAAAGTTAGGGGCAAAATGGTAATTTTCCTAGGATGTAATGTGACAGCCCAAAATTAACCCTAGTTGGGAAGTGGTTTCGGGACCGCTAAACCGAGTCACCGAAAGGTTTGAATGTGATGTTTATTGTCTAGAATATGTAATCATGAATGTGTGAAAATTTCAAGCTTCGATTTAGTCGATTGCATGTGAATTTAGTCAATAGGACTTATATGAGAAAATTTTAAAATGTGATAGGTCAATGCATGAGGACCTATTAGTGCATGTGGAAGAAAAAAGGGACTTGCATGTCAAATTCCCCCTCCCTAATATGTAGTGGCCGGCCATGCTATGGGTGGAAACATGTCACCAACATGTTGTGTTAGTGATGTATGGTAAGGAAAATAAAATAATAAGCATGATAATTAAATAATGAAAGGAAGGGTGATGGAAAAAAATAACATGGTCTCACCCCCTTGTTGCCGTGAATTGAAGAGAGAAAAAAAAAGTGTTCATTCTTGAACATCCTTGGCCGAATAGAGGAAAGAAAGGAAGGGGAAAAAGCTTGAGAAAATCGGCTATGTTGGTTTGCTAGACTAAGGTATGTTTGATATTATTCTTTGAGATTCATGTATATTTTAAGTTGTAAGTGAAAATCTACCTAGCCATGGTTCAAATTTTGTTAATTGATGGAGATGATATTCGGCCATGAATGTTACATTCTTGGTTGGTATTTTGATGTCTTTGGTGATGAGGTATGAAGATGGTTGATTTTGAGTGTTTAATAAAAAGGATGCATGAATTATTGTTAAATAATGGTCGAATGTAGCATGATTAAAGATGTGAATAAATTGAAGTTAAGGAGGTTGTCAATGAAAAATATGAGTTGGATGAGGCTTAAAGAATAAAAATCTAGGTGACTAGAGGTCAAGGACATTCGGTCATAGGCTTGTATGCTAGCAAAATCGGCCAAGTGATTATGTGGTGGAAATTAAGTGTTAAATGGAATGAAAATGATATTATATGGGGGTATGTATATTCGGCCATATGAGTAAATATATAGATGATGTTAAATTTGATTATGTATAATGGGCATTAAGATGTGGAACTTAAGAAATTAGAAGTAAATGAACTTGATAGTATTTAAGAGATAGAGGTGATAGATTAATGTTGCACATTCGGCTATGGTTAGGCATGTTGATGATCTTATCTTGATTTAGATAATTAGGCATAAAAGGGTGGCAAAGGGGATGAAATTGTCGAATGATTAGTTGGGTAACAAAAGAAGCATTCGGCCATCCCTTGAGAGCTTGTGTGATGTTGGGTTTAAAATTAGCAAAGGTAACTTACCTAATGCATGTGCATGGGTGATTAGATTTTGATGATATGGTAGTTGCATGAGGTTATTAGCCGAATATACTAACATACATATACATGTGAAATTGGATTGTAAATATTTGGCAAGGTGGTTAAACTAGTTAAATTATTGATTAAGCTCAAGGAGTTAAAGGAGGTAATCGAGCAAAGGCAAAGAAAAGGTCATCGAGTAGCCGAGTTGGAACCGTCTTACCCAACACGAGGTAAGTCATTAAGCATGTAGTTGGTATTATTTCAAATGGTCATAATGTTTATGTATTGATGCTGAATGGAATGAATAAATATACATATATATATATATGCATGTACGTATGTGATGATGAAATTGTTGAATGAAAAGAAAAGAGGTAAGATGTACTGAGTTGTTGATCTCGGCACTAAACGTGCGGGTATAACCATTTATGACCATGAGATTGGCGCTAAGTGCGCGGGATTAAATTGTACAGCACTAAGTGTGCGATTTGACTATGTTGCACTAAGTGTGCGAAATGAATATGATGCACTAAGTGTGCGAATTGACCATGCGGCACTAAGTGTGCGAGTTTGACTATGTAGCACTAAGTGTGCGATTTGATTACGTAGCACTAAGTGTGCGAGTTGATTATATAGCACTGAGTGTGCGGACTCAATATACATTCGTGAATCATTATGGAAACTATGTGTGCGACACTATTGAGTCGATCGCGGACAGCGGATCGGGTAAGTGTCTTGAGTACATGGCTAATAGGTGCTATGCTTATACTTGGTGTTGAGCTCGGTAAGTTTGAACCTATGTGACAAATATACTTGAAGTCACGTACATAAAATTTATCGTAGGATGGGTGAAAGGCCGTTTAGTCGTTTGATTGTAACGAAAATAAATTGATTTATGAAAATGCCTCAATGTCCTATTGATGAGTATATGGAATGTGAATGCATGAATTGATATGAAACTGAATCGATAGGTTGGAGGAACTATGGTATGGTTCGGTATGGATGGAGTAAATTGTCTCGTTCCATTTTGTTTCCTCTTGTGATAATGTTATTGATGGATGGTAGTGCATTGCTTATGACTTACTGAGTTATAAACTCACTCGGTGTTTCCTTGTCACCCATTATAGGTTGCTTGGACTCATCTATTTTTGCGGGGTCAGGCCGTCATCGAAGTCATCACACCGGATAGCAAGTTTTGGTACTTTCTTCTTAGTTGGCTTAGAAGAACATTTTGGCATGTATAAGCTATTATGTTGTGTTTGAACTTTGGCATGTAAACTTTAAGCCATGCGAAAATGGCACGAATGTTCGATTGAGTTGGATCAAGGGTAGGCATGAAATGGACCTAGTTACTTTCGTAACAGATGCTGGCAGCAGCAGTGTCATGAGATTGAAAAAATCACTAAAAATAGTAGGAGTGGAATTAATTGATGAATAAATTATGTAATCGAAGCTCGATGAGTCTGTTTTCATGAGGAAGTAACGAAAAGATCATATGGGCAGTATATTAAGAGATAATCAGATTTTTGTGGGACAGGGCCAGAACGGTTTCTGGATTCCCTGCTCCGAATTTGGAAATTCATTATAAATTAACCAGAGATAATTAGGGGTCGTACCATATATGTACAGATTCTTCTCTGAGTCTAGTTTTCATAGAAACAAACGGCATCAGTATTGAAGTCCCGTGCGGGGAGATATCCAAGTCGTAATGGGCAAAGGTCAGTGTAGTCGACCCCTGCAATATGGGAGACTTTGACTAATAAACTGTACTAATTGGCCCGACCAAAAATTCTAGAAAAAAATACATAGATGGGAAAAATCACGAAATTGATTTTCGAGTTACGAAACTCAAGATATGATTTTTAAAACGACTAGTACACAGATTGGGCAGTGTCTGGAAAATAAATTTTATAAGGGGTTAAAGTCAGTTAACACCTCGTGTTCGACTCCGGTGTCGGTTTCGGGTTCGGGGTGTTACATTTGATTGGTATTAGAGCTATGGTTTAGTCGGTTCTAGGACTACCATAGCGCGTATGAGTCTAGCTTTACATGCCGAATGTTAATGTTTAAATGTGTGATGACTTCCGACGGTTGAAATGTTTTTGTTTTGATTAGTAAATGGACCCCGGTGAAGAAAGAACCCTAGCGGATGACGTTGAGAGCGTAGCGGCTGCTCCTGCACAAGGGACGCCGCCTGTTGAACCTCAGTCATCTGCGAATAATCAAGGTGAGGGGGCTAAACAAGCCTTCTTTACCATGATGAATGAGTGGGTCGCGCAATATGCCCGAACCAACCCGGCTGTCCAACAATTCCCAAATTTGAATAATCCACCCCAAGAGCCTGTAATGCCATCAGTCGCTGATCCTGTGAGGCTGAGTAAGCCACCTGTAGACTTGATTAGGAAGCGTGGGGCCGAGGAGTTCAAGGCCATAGTAACTGATGATGCCGAAAGGGCCGAGTTCTTGCTTGATAACACCATTCGGGTGATCGATGAATTGTCATGCACACCCGACGAATGTCTAAAATATGCTGTATCTTTGTTGCGAGACTCAGCCTACTATTGGTGGAGGACCTTGATTTCCATAGTCCCGAACGAGCGAGTAACTTGGGACTTCTTTCAAACGGAATTCCGAAAGAAATTTATTAGCCAACGGTTCATTGATCAGAAGCGTAAGGAGTTCTTGGAACTCAAGCAAGGCCGTATGACTGTATCTGAATACGAACATGAATTCGTAAGACTCAGTAGGTATGCCCGGGAGTGTGTAGCTGATGAGGTTGCTATGTGCAAAAGATTCGAGGAAGGATTGAATGAAGATTTAAAGCTACTAATGGGTATTTTGGAAATAAAAGAATTCGTAACACTAGTCGAACGAGCCTGCAAGGCGGAAGAACTTGGAAAGGAGAAGAGGAAGGCTGAATTTGAAGCTAGAGATTATCGTAAAAGATCGACGGGTAAAGCTCCGTTCTCAGCTGTAAAGAAGTTCAGGGAGGACATTAATAAGTCGAGGGCGACTGCGGGAATTTCCATCAGGGCAAGACCATCGACGGGCTCCCGAGCTACTTCGGTAGCTAGTGTGGGCAATAATCGTCATGAGAAACCTGAATGTCCCCAATGTGGAAGACGACACCTAGGTGAATGTTGGGGCAAGTCTACTAGCAGGGCCTGTTACGGATGCGGTTCGAAGGACCACTTCATTAGAGATTGCACGGAGCTGGATGAGAAGAATAAGATTCAAGGTGCAAGACCTAGTGGAGTGACATCTAGAGGTAGACCACCGAGAATTTTAGGAGGCAGGGGTGGTAGTCAGAGGGCGGCCTCTGATACGGCCGATCGAGCCGAGAACCGTACTCCTGCTAGAGCATATGCCATTCGCGCACGAGAGGAGGCATCCTCCCCCGACGTCATCACTGGTACCTTCACTCTCTTTGATACTAATGTGATTGCATTGATTGACCCTGGTTCTACTCATTCATATGTATGCGAAACCTTAGCAACCAGTAAGACTCTACCTGTTGAGTCTACTGAGCTCGTAATTCGAGTATCAGACCCGTGGGGTCAATGCGTACTTGTTGATAAAGTGTGTAAGAGATGCCCTCTAATAATCCGAGTTGAGTCTGCGGACTTAAGGGGGTTGCCAGCTGTAATATCAGCAATGTTGGCCCAGAAATATGTAAGGAAAGGGTGCGAAGCGTACCTCGCGTATGTACTTGATGACAAGGAGTTAGAAAAGAAACCCGAATCGGTGCCGGTGGTTTGTGAATACCCGGATGTTTTTCCTGAAGAGTTACCGGGTTTGCCACCTGTTCGGGAGGTAGAGTTTGGTATTGAGCTTGTACCTGGAACTATGCCAATTTCGATCGCTCCGTATCGTATGGCACTAACCGAGTTAAAAGAGTTGAAAGCTTAGTTGCAAGAATTGACGGATAGAGGTTTCGCTCGACCGAGTTTCTCACCTTGGGGTGCACCAGTATTGTTCGTGAAAAAGAAGGACAGAACCATGAGGTTGTGCATTGACTATCGTCAACTGAATAAAGTGACGATAAAGAATAAGTATCCGTTACCGCGTATTGATGATCTGTTCGATCAATTAAAGGGAGCATCGGTGTTTTCAAAGATAGATTTGAGATCGGGTTATTATCAGTTGCGGATTCGAGATTCGGACGTACCCAAAACTGCTTTCAGAACGAGGTACGGTCACTACGAGTTCTTAGTGATGCCGTTCGGGCTCACTAATTCCCCTGCGGTGTTTATGGATTTGATGAATCGGATCTTCAGGCCGTATTTGGATCGGTTCGTAGTTGTGTTTATTGATGACATCTTGGTCTATTCAAGAGATGAGACCGAACATGCTGAGCATCTGAGGTAAGTGTTGCAAATTTTGCGGGATAAGCAGTTTTATGCTAAGTTCAGTAAGTGTGAGTTCTGGTTAAGAGAGGTTAGCTCTTGGGTCATGTGGTATCCGCATCAGGTATTCGAGTTGACCCGAGCAAAATTTCAGCCATACTTAACTGGAAGCCTCCGAGAAATGTTACCGAAGTCCGGAGCTTTCTAAGGCTCACCGGTTATTACCGACAATTTGTCAAAGGTTTCTCGATGATAGCCACACCAATGACGAAGCTACTTCAAAAGGATGTTAAGTTCGAATGGACGGAGAAATGTCAGAAAAGCTTCGATCAACTGAAAACTCATTTGACTGAAGCTCCAATTTTGGTGCAGCCCGAATCGGGTAAAGAGTTTGTCATTTATAGTGACGCATCCCTACTTGGGTTGGGTTGCGTATTGATGCAAGAAGGTCGAGTTGTGGCCTATGCGTCGAGACAATTGAAGCCACACGAGAGAAATTATCCGACCCATGATCTCGAACTAGCCGCCATTGTGTTTGCATTGAAAATATGGCGACATTATTTGTTTGGTGAGAAGTGCCATGTGTTTTCGGATCACAAAAGTCTCAAATATTTGATGACTCAACGAGACTTGAATCTGTGACAAAGACGTTGGCTTGAGTTGTTGAAAGATTACGAGCTTGTCATTGATTACCACCCGGGAAAGGCTAATGTGGTTGCGGACGCCTTAAGCCGAAAATCACTGTTTGCTTTGCGAGCGATGAATGTACACTTGTCTGTTCTACCTGACAATGTGTTAGTAGCTGAATTAAAAGCCAAACCATTATTGACTCATCAAATTCGTGAAGCTCAGAAAGTCGATGAGGAATTGGTTGCAAAACGAGCTGAGTGTGTTCCGAACAAGGAATCGGAGTTTCAGATTGATGATGATGGTTGTTTGAGGTTTAGAAGTCGTTTGTGTGTTCCAAGGAATTCGGAACCCATTCCGATGATTCTGAACGAAGCCCATTGTAGCCGAATGTCAATTCACCCGGGGAGCACGAAAATGTACAACGACTTGAAACGTCGATTTTGGTGGCGTGGTATGAAACGAGACATCTCCGACTTTGTTTCGAGATGTTTAATATGTCAACAAGTGAAAGCGGAACATCAAGTGCCTTCAGGGTTACTTCAGCCGATCATGATACCCGAGTGGAAATGGGACCGAGTCACAATGGACTTTGTGTCCGGACTGCCATTGTCCGCAAGTGAGAAGGATGCGATTTGGGTTGTTGTTGATAGGCTGACTAAGTCGGCTCACTTTATCCCCGTGCGTACGGATTTTTCATTTGATAAACTAGCCGAATTGTATGTTTCTCAGATTGTGAGATTACATGGAGTACCTATTTCTATCGTGTCGGATAGAGATCCGAGATTCACCTCGCGATTTTGGAAGAAATTGCAAGAAGCTTTGGGTACCAAGCTGCATTTTAGCACCGCTTTTCACCCCCAAATCGATGGTCAATCCGAGCGGATAATTCAGATACTTGAGGATATGTTGAGATGTTGCATCCTCGAGTTCAGTAGTTCATGGGAACGGTATTTACCTTTGATTGAATTCGCTTACAACAATAGTTTTCAATCAAGTATTAAGATGGCACCGTATGAGGCTTTGTACGGTCGTAAATGCCGTACGCCATTGTTTTGGACCGAGCTTGGTGAAAGTAAAATTTTCGCAGTTGATTTGATTAAAGATGCCGAACAAAAAGTAAAGGTAATCCGCGAAAGTCTGAAGGTAGCCACAGATCGTCAAAAATCGTATGCGGATTTAAAACAAAAGGACATTGAATATCAGGTGGGAGATAAAGTGTTTCTTAAAGTGTCACCTTGGAAGAAGGTACTCAGATTTGGCCGTAAAGGCAAGTTGAGCTCGAGATTCATTGGGCCGTACGAAATTTCCGAACGAGTGGGGCCGGTTGCATATAGATTGATTTTGCCCCCTGAACTTGAAAGGATGCACGATGTCTTCCATGTTTCAATGCTTCGACGTTATAGATCCGATCCGTCACATGTGATTAATCCCTCAGAAGTTGAAATTCAATCTGACTTGAGCTATGAAGAAGAACCGATTCGTATCCTAGCTCGTGAAGTGAAAGAGTTGCGAAATAAAAGGGTTCCGTTGGTTAAGGTGTTGTGGCTCAAACACGGGATGGAGGAAGCAACCTGGGAACCCGAGAGCTCGATGAAAGAATGATATCCAAACCTATTTACCGGTAAGATTTTCGAGGACGAAAATTTCTTAAGTGAGGGAGAGTTGTGATAGCCCAAAATTAACCCTAATCGGGAAGTGGTTTCGGGACCGCTAAACCGAGTCACCGAAAGGTTTGAATGTGATGTTTATTGTCTAGAATATGTAATCATGAATGTGTGAAAATTTCAAGCTTCGATTTAGTCGATTGCATGTGAATTTAGTCAATAGGACTTATATGAGAAAATTTTAAAATGTGATAGGTCAATGCATGAGGACCTATTAGTGCATGTGGAAGAAAAAGGGGACTTGCATGTCAAATTCCCCCTCCCTAATATGTAGTGGCCGGCCATGCTATGGGTGGAAACATGTCACCAACATGTTGTGTTAGTGATGTATGGTAAGGAAAATAAAATAATAAGCATGATAATTAAATAATGAAAGGAAGGGTGATGGAAAAAAAAATAACATGGTCTCACCCCCTTGTTGCCGTCAATTGAAGAGAGAAAAAAAAAGTGTTCATTCTTGAACATCCTTGGCCGAATAGAGGAAAGAAAGGAAGGGGAAAAAGCTTGAGAAAATCGGCTATGGTGGTTTGCTAGACTAAGGTATGTTTGATATTATTCTTTGAGATTCATGTATACTTTAAGTTGTAAGTGAAAATCTACCTAGCCATGGTTCAAATTTTGTTAATTGATGGAGATGATATTCGGCCATGAATGTTACATTCTTGGTTGGTATTTTGATGTCTTTGGTGATGAGGTATGAAGATGGTTGATTTTGAGTGTTTAATAAAAAGGATGCATGAATTATTGTTAAATAATGGTCGAATGTAGCATGATTAAAGATGTGAATAAATTGAAGTTAAGGAGGTTGTCAATGAAAAATATGAGTTGGATGAGGCTTAAAGAATAAAAATCTAGGTGACTAGAGGTCAAGGACATTCGGTCATAGGCTTGTATGCTAGCAAAATCGGCCAAGTGATTATGTGGTGGAAATTAAGTGTTAAATGGAATGAAAATGATATTATATGGGGTATGTATATTCGGCCATATGAGTAAATATATAGATGATGTTAAATTTGATTATGTATAATGGGCATTAAGATGTGGAACTTAAGAAATTAGAAGTAAATGAACTTGATAGTATTTAAGAGATAGAGGTGATAGATTAATGTTGCACATTCGGCTATGGTTAGGCATGTTGATGATCTTATCTTGATTTAGATAATTAGGCATAAAAGGGTGGCAAAGGGGATGAAATTGTCGAATGATTATTTGGGTAACAAAAGAAGCATTCGGCCATCCCTTGAGAGCTTGTGTGATGTTGGGTTTAAAATTAGCAAAGGTAACTTACCTAATGCATGTGCATGGGTGATTAGATTTTGATGATATGGTAGTTGCATGAGGTTATTAGCCGAATATACTAACATACATATACATGTGAAATTGGATTGTAAATATTTGGCAAGGTGGTTAAACTAGTTAAATTATTGATTAAGCTCAAGGAGTTAAAGAAGGTGAATCGAGCAAAGGCAAAGAAAAGGTCATCGAGTAGCCGAGTTGGAACCGTCTTACCCAACACGAGGTAAGTCATTAAGCATGTAGTTGGTATTATTTCAAATGGTCATAATGTTTTTGTATTGATGCTGAATGGAATGAATAAATATACATATATATATATGCATGTACGTATGTGATGATGAAATTGTTGAATGAAAAGAAAAGAGGTAAGATGTACTGAGTTGTTGATCTCGGCACTAAACGTGCGGGTATAACCATTTATGACCATGAGATTGGCGCTAAGTGCGCGGGATTAAATTGTACAGCACTAAGTGTGCGATTTGACTATGTTGCACTAAGTGTGCGAAATGAATATGATGCACTAAGTGTGCGAATTGACCATGCGGCACTAAGTGTGCGAGTTTGACTATGTAGCACTAAGTGTGCGATTTGATTACGTAGCACTAAGTGTGCGAGTTGATTATATAGCACTGAGTGTGCGGACTCAATATACATTCGTGAATCATTATGGAAACTATGTGTGCGACACTATTGAGTCGATCGCGGACAGCGGATCGGGTAAGTGTCTTGAGTACATGGCTAATAGGTGCTATGCTTATACTTGGTGTTGAGCTCGGTAAGTTTGAACCTATGTGACAAATATACTTGAAGTCACGTACATAAAATTTATCGTAGGATGGGTGAAAGGCCGTTTAGTCGTTTGATTGTAACGAAAATAAATTGATTTATGAAAATGCCTCAATGTCCTATTGATGAGTATATGGAATGTGAATGCATGAATTGATATGAAACTGAATCGATAGGTTGGAGGAACTATGGTATGGTTCGGTATGGATGGAGTAAATTGTCTTGTTCCATTTTGTTTCCTCTTGTGATAATGTTATTGATGGATGGTAGTGCATTGCTTATGACTTACTGAGTTATAAACTCACTCGGTGTTTCCTTGTCACCCATTATAGGTTGCTTGGACTCATCTATTTTTGCGGGGTCAGGCCGTCATCGAAGTCATCACACCGGATAGCAAGTTTTGGTACTTTCTTCTTAGTTGGCTTAGAAGAACATTTTGGCATGTATAAGCTATTACGTTGTGTTTGAACTTTGGCATGTAAACTTTAAGCCATGCGAAAATGGCACGAATGTTCGATTGAGTTGGATCAAGGGTAGGCATGAAATGGACCTAGTTACTTTCGTAACAGATGCTGGCAGCAGCAGTGTCATGAGATTGAAAAAATCACTAAAAATAGTAGGAGTGGAATTAATTGATGAATAAATTATGTAATCGAAGCTCGATGAGTCTGTTTTCATGAGGAAGTAACGAAAAGATCATATGGGCAGTATATTAGGAGATAATCAGATTTTTGTGGGACAGGGCCAGAACGGTTTCTGGATTCCCTGCTCCGACTTTGGAAATTCATTATAAATTAACCAGAGATAATTAGGGGTCGTACCATATATGTACAGATTCCTCTCTGAGTCTAGTTTTCATAGAAACAAACGGCATCAGTATTGAAGCCCCGTGCAGGGAGATATCCAAGTCGTAATGGGCAAAGATCAGTGTAGTCGACCCCTGCAATATGGGAGACTTTGACTAATAAACTGTACTAATTGGCCCGACCAAAAATTCTAGAAAAAAATACATAGATGGGCACATGAGTCTAGTTTCTGGGAAAAATCACGAAATTGATTTTCGAGTAACGAAACTCAAGATATGATTTTTAAAACGACTAGTACACAGATTGGGCAGTGTCTGGAAAATAAATTTTATAAGGGGTTAAAGTCAGTTAACACCTCGTGTTCGACTCCGGTGTCGGTTTCGGGTTCGGGGTGTTACATGTAAATTGAGCCTAAATGAGTATGAAATATGAGAAATTGATTAAAATTTACTCGTATAGATCTAGATAGACCAAATTCGGAGCTAGAACGAGGAAAGAGCAAAATGTTGGATTAGTAGATTTTACGTACACGAACATTGTCGAGGTAAGTTCGTGTAACTAAATTGTGTTTAGTTACATGCTTGCATTTATTGTGTTTATGTAAATTGTATAAATGTCATAAATATGTGAAATGATCACATACTTATTGAATCCCGATAAATGAAAGTGCCCGATCAATTATAATGCCCGACAAATGATAAATGATAAAAATGTAAATTTTATGCTTAAATTGAATGTGAACATTTGAATTGCATAAATGCATAAATAAATGAGATTGACCACCTGCTTTATAATGCTTGAAAGATGCTAAATTTCGTTTGAATAAATGGAAAATTCGATAGATATGTGATTTCTCGAAATGAATGAGGTCTTGCATTTGTTATTGATGGGATTTAGCTCGGACGAGTAATCCTATTGAACTCATTATAGAAAGGATTTAGCCCGGACAGGTAATCTTAATATAAGTCATCTCGAGCATATGTTATGTATTGGGTTTAGCCCGGATGGGTAATCCAGATCAAGCTCCTTAAAGCATATTTCATAAAAAGGATTTAGCCTAGACTGGTAATCCTATTGCATATATGCGTGGCTCGAGAGTGTATTCTCTGAAATAGTACCTTATAGGTATCACTGAACATGAATTGACGGATTCTGATTTGTACACTTTGTGTGTACTACATGTGTATCCATCGATGTTCCAAACAAATTCAACAACTAAATATCTTGGCATGAAAGGACATGAATAAGAAATGAGTTATTACATGTAGTTGTCTGAAATCCATGAAAATGATGCTACATGACAATTGACATATGAAAACATGAGATGATGATATTTGTACATGGGATTCTTTTGATGAATATGTTCATCCTTGGTTATAGACTTGTACACTTTAAGTGTACTACTACTCGTGTGACATTGCTATTTTGAGTAAAATGTGTAAAGTTTTTATATGAAATAATCTGAACTTGATATGTGTTATAAAATATACTTGAGATATAGTAATGTGAATTATACATGTTATGGAAAGCATATGTGCATGGAAACTTGATTGTTACTGAGCCCATACATGTTTTTCATGTTATTATGGAATATATGACTAACAAGGGCAATGATGATATGTGAAGGGCTTGAGGTCAAATTGAATGTATGTGCCTTACATAGTTACCTCACAATAGAATAAATGGTAAGTTAAGTACCATGTTATACGGACTTAGTAAGTATTTTATGCTTACTTAGTTTTATTTCCCTGTTTTAGAGTAAGTCGGAAGCTCATTGGATTGGAAGTTTAGTGGAGATCACTCACACTATCCATCGGCCCATATCGGTACAGTATGGTAAAGCAATTATGGTTACAATGGCATGTATAGGTTATATTGGTCATATTGGCATGTAAATGTAAATGATTATTGTAATCTAGCCATTGGAATGGCTAGTGATGATTATGTTTTGGTATATGTATGTATGTATTAAGTTCATTTTATGGATAACATAAGTGTTTATTATTAATTAAGTGAGAAAGGTTAAATGAGTATGCTTATGAAAGGTAAGATTAAAAGCATGAATTCATGTAACAATATATCATGCTAGATGTTATAAATTGCTTGGATTCCATGCTTGGAATAGGTTGGTATTTGGATGTAACTTTGGTGCAGGAATTTGTGTGATTTTGGGTGAGAAATAAAGCTAGCAATGACTTATTTTGTCCACATGGGCAGACACATTGGCATGTGTCTAGACCATGTATGACACACAGCCTGGTACATGGGCCTGTGGTTAGGCCGTGTGTCCTTTGTGCCTTAATTTCGAGAAAACAAAATGCTCAAAATTGAGCACATGTATAGAGACACGGGCGTGTGTTTCAACCATGTGTGCTACACAGCTAGAACACGAGTGTGTGTCTTGGCTATGTCAAACCTGTACCTTATTTTGAAAAGAATTAATTAACCACATGGCCTAGCACACGAGCATGTGTCATGGTCGTGTGCAGAAGTCAGAGAGTTACATTGGGTCGAACACAAGCGTGTCCCTTGGACCACACGGTCGTGTGAGCCCTGCACCTTGTAAAATATTTAAAATTTTGTAAAAAAAATTTTAGAGTTCTCGATTAAGTCCCGACTTGATTCTAATGCTCGTATTGGGGCCCGAGGGTCCAATTAAGGGACGTTTTAAATGATCTCGACTACTAAATAGTAATTTACGGGAATATCTGAAAAATATTCTGAAAAATTTTGGTAACGCTCCATAACCCTGTTCTGGTGACGGATGCGGGTGAGGGGTGTTACACACACCAGTAGAATGTTTAAAATGTGTTGTATCACTTTTGAGAGACACTGCATATCAATGGTGGAATACTTTGGTGTTTGTGGTATCGAGAGAAAGAGTTTCCTGGGAATTCTTTCTAGCTGAATTCAAAAAGAAATACATCAGTTAATAGTTCATTGATAAAAAATGCAAAGAGTTTCTAGAGTTGAAACAGGGCCGTATGTTTGTGACAAAGTATGAGCGAAATATGCTCGTGAATGTGTTTCAACTGAGGCCATTATGTGCAAGAGATTCGAAGTAGGTCAAACAAGGATATCAGTTAGTCGTGATTCTAGAATTGAAAGAATTTGTGGTGCTAGTTGACAGAGCCTGTAAAGCTGAAAAACTTAGCAAAGAAAAGAGAAAGATTGATTTTGAGGCTAGAGATTCGAGAAAGAGATTGATGAACAAACCATATCGATCCTTGTCAAATAAATCACGAGACTTATACAATCGTTTGACTGTTTCAATGGGATTTTCAAATAGAGATAAAGGAAAGCAACACTCGAGTTCTAAAACCCAAGCTATGTCAATAGCTAGTGTTGGTAATGCTAGGTTCAATAAACCTGAATGTCAGCAATGCAGAAGATGACATCCTAGTGAATGTAGATTAAATGATAGGGCTTGTTTTAGATTGGCTCGCCAGATCACTTTATCCGGGATTGTCCTGAGTTAAATGAGAAAGATAAATCTTAGAATGCAAGATCAAGCAATACAACTGCTAGAGGGAGACCAACCCGAAACACTGGAAGTATAAGTAGTGATCATGATACTACGAGAGATTCTATAGTGAGATCAGAGGCTAGAACACCTGCTAGAGCTTACGCGATTCCTGCTCGCGAAGATACATCATCACCGATGTTATCACAGGTACATTTTCTCTTTAAGTCACTAACGTAATTGCATGGATTGATCCTGAATCGACTCAATCATATATTTGTATTAATTTTTTTGTCTAGTAAGAGTTTTCCTGTTAAGTCTACTGGGTTTGTGATTAAAGTATCGAAGCCTTTAAGCAAGTATGTCTTAGTAGAAAAACTTTGCAAGAGTTGCCCTTTAATGATTCAGGGTTACAAATTTTCGGCAAATTTAACGCTTTTACCGTTTGATGTGTAATAGCCCGTTTTTAGTCAGATCGGAACAGTGGTTTCAGAACCACAAATTCGAGGTTGAAATATTTATTTTATTATTATTTCGATGTCTACACTATGATATTATGTTGGTGTGAAAATTTTGTGTAATAATTTTATCATTTGAATGTTTAATTCGATAAAAAAGACTTATCGCATAAAATACAAAATTAGTGTTTTGTTAGTTAAAGGTGTCAAATAGCTTTGGTTTTTAAATATGGAGGCCTTAAGAGATAGTTAAACCATTTGAAACATTAGTGGACTTATATGGACACATTTTAGGTGTATTAAATGGTTTATTATTAAAGGTTAATTATGTAATTTAATTATTAAATATAAAAAAAGTTAATTCATCTTATAACCTAAAATTAAAGAAGAATAAGAAGAAAATAGAGTTCTTCATTCGACTAAGCAAAATTCAAGCAATTAAGTATGTATTTTGATTCGTTTTTAATGATTTTTATGTTTTTGAGATCATTGCTTCGTATTCTAGCTAGCTCGTACCTTAAAATTTGAAACTGTTAAAGATTTAACATGTTGCCATTGTTGAATGTTTGATAATTTGATGTTGATGATAGATTATGAATGTTTATTGATAGATTTACTAGTTTTGTAAAGTGATTTTGACAAAAATGTCAAAAAGGGATTAATTTGTGAAAATGTAAAATTATGTGGGTAAAAGTGTGAATAAATTGAAAATATGGGCTGCTAGTAACATGTAGTATATTTGGCTAGCATGAAATTGTACTAAATTGCATGAATTTGCAATTTAATGTGATAAGGACTAAATTGTAAAAATGTGAAAGTTTAAGGGCAAATATGTAAAATAGCCCTAATGTGTGTTTTAGACTAATTTGAATAAATAGTTGATTAAATAAGCTGATTTTGATAATATATAGATTAAGATAAGTCGAGATTGGGATTAGATCGGGGAAAAGGAAAAAGTTGACGAATAGTCGATAATTTCCATCCGAGCAACGCAAGGTAAGTTCGTATAATTAGAATCAAATTTTTAAATACTTATAATGATTTGAAAGTAATGTATGTAATTTAGTAAATGATCTACTTGAATTTAAATGCCTTATTGATAAAATTTGATGGTTACTGAACCCCGTTTGAACTGTAGGAATTCGTAGGATACGAGTGACATGTCACTAGGGTTACGGTTTAGGTTGAGATCCTGCATGTGTTGTGGACTCACCGCAGCTCATATGAGCTTACCGATACATCAGCTCGTAAGACATTACTGATCTCAGCTCATCAAAGCTTACTATTTTCAACTTGTTAGAGCTTACTGTTTATCAGCTCAAGAGGAGCTTACCGATCATAGCTCGAAAAAGTGAATATCATGATGAATTGATGGATTACCAATTAATATACTTAGTGTGTATCATCCGTGTATCATCGATATTCTAATAGGTTCAACGAACATAATTCTGCTAATGGTTATACGAATGAATTACTGGTTATATAAATGGCTTATCGATTATATGAATAAGGAGCAATTGTTACATATGTTATATATGTTACATGAATTTTGTATGATATAATAAATTGATGTATGAAATTAAGATAAATGTTGATTATATATATTTATGAGACTAACAAATTGATGAATGCTTGTGTATAAGCATTTGACAAGTGAAATTGATATACTTTGTTAAATTGTTTGATTATGTATAAATGGTAAGTTAAATTCTGAATTATACGGCCTTACTAAGCTATAAAGCTTACTCTATTTCTTTTTCGTGTTTTATAGAGGTTCGATAGCTTGCTCAATTCGGATAAGTCAGAGTTATGCATCACACTATCCAGTTGCTGCTTGGTACCTTTGAACTTATTAATATATGTAAATATGGCATGTATAGGCTAGTTGTAAATATGATAGTTATGGCCACTTGAGATGGTGATTTTGGTTCATGTTTTGGTATAAGATAAAGCCATGTGATTTGTCTTAACTTGGTATAATGCTTTGGTTGTGTATAAGTATTCAAATATGGTATGTTTTGGTAAGTAGTCGATGGAATGGAATTAAGCAAATATTGTCTTGATTTGTAGTAGGCATATGAATGGAAACTGCATGATATTAATTAGGTATTTGAATACTATATTGAATTGGTATAAAATGTGTATGAAATGTTATGGATTGGCTACTTAATGAGTTATAAAATGTTGCAATTTATGCTTGTACAGGTATAAAAAAATAGGGTGGCAAAATGCTTTGCAAATAGCTTATTTTTGTCAAAACAGGCAAAGACACGAGTGTGTGTCTCAGGCATGTGTGACACACAGTCAAATTACATGGTTGTGTGTCCCCTGGTCTTGAAATTAAAATGAAGTTAGTATACTCCACACGGTCTCACACACGGGCGTATGACTAGCCGTGTGGTACAAGTCAGTATACCCCTAAACTGGCACATGGGCATGTGACTTGGCTATGTTGCATAAGTCAATATACCCTATAGGATTGGCACGGCCTGGCACGCAGGCGTGTGTGGCCACTTTAAAGGGCACATGGGCTAGACACACGGGTGTGTGGTTGGCTGTGTGACCGAAGTTAGTATGTACCCCCTGGTTTCCCATGGCTGGTGACACGGACGTGTCTAGTGGCTGTGTGAGACACACGGCCTGCCCACATGGGCCTGTGTCTCCTATTTGAAGCAAAATTTTCTAAGTTTCCCATATTTGTTCTAACTTATCTGTTTAGTTCTGAACTATTTCTAAAGCATGTTTAAGGCCTCGTAGACTATTGTAAGGGACAAATTGATAGTGATTGTATAAATTGATTGAATGCATGAGAAAAGTACAGTTATATGTGTTATAAGTCTGGTAATGTTCAATAACCCTATTCCAGCGTTGAGTAGGGTAAGGGGTGTTACATTTATTGGTATCAGAGCTATGATTTATTAGATTCTAGGACTAAAGTAGCATATGTGAGTCTAGCTATACATGCCATATATAAACTATGATAGTGTGATGACTCCTGACATTTTCAAATGTGTTTTTATATAGTAAATGGACCCTAATCCTGACATTTTCAAATGTGTTTTTATATAGTAAATAGACCCTAATCCTGACATTTTCAAATGCCGTCTAATTCTAGACTCGTAACGTGTAGCCAAGGAGGATAGGCTAAAGAAGCCTTCTTACAAATGATGAACAAGTGGTTCACTCAATACAATCGTACGAACCGAGCTGATCAACAACCTCTACCCCCACCTATTCCCTAACTGATCCCTGTAGTTCCTCAAGGAATGGATCCTTTGCGATTGAATAAACCACCTGTTGATAAGATATGAAAATAGGGGGCTGAGGAATTTAGAGCCACTATTAACGATGACCCTGAGAGAGCCGAGTTTTGGCTCAATAACACGATTTGGGTATTTGATATACTTTCTTGCACACCTGAAGAATGTTTAAAATGTACTGTATCACTGTTGAGAGACACTGCATATCAGTGCTAGAATACTTTGATATCCGTAGTTCCACAAGAAAGAGTTACTTTGGAATTCTTTCAAGTTGAATCCAGAAAGAAATACATCATTCAACAGTTCATTGATCAAAAACGAAATGAATTTCTTGAACTGAAACTGGGTCGTATGTCGGTAGCAGAATACGAAAGAGATTTTGTACGACTCAGCAAATATGCTCATAACTGTGTTTCTTCCGAGGCTATAATGTGTAAAAGGTTTGAAGATAGATTAAATGAAGAAATTAGACTGTTGGTTGGGATTCTTGAACTGAAAGAGTTTGTCGTTCTAGTTGGCAGAGCTTGCAAAGCTCGAAAACTTAGCAAAGAGAAAAGAAAAGCCGATTTTGAGGCTAGAGAGTTTGGAAAGAGATTTGCGGGTAAATCACATCAGTCAACATCAAAGAAATTTAGAGAATATCATCCTTGTTCTAATGTTTCTACTGGGACTTCAATCAAAGATAGAAATGCAAGACATTTCAGCTCTAAACCTCAGACAACATCTGTTGCTAGTATGGGTAGCGTTAGAAATGTTGGACCTGAATGTAAGCACTGCAATAAGCGACATTTTGGTGAATGTAGAATAATGAGTGGAGCTTGTTTTAGATGTGGATCTCTTGATCATTATCTCAGGGACTGTCCAGAAAAGTCAATAGCTGAAAGAGATCAACCGGTGAAAGAGAGTAATACAGCTACTAGAGGGAGACCACCCCGAAACACTAGAAATACGAGTGGTAACTGAAGTGTTATGAGAAATTCTATTGTGAGCTCTGAGGCAAGAGCACCTGCCCGAGCTTATGCTATCCGTGTACGGGAGGAGGCATAATGGCCAGATGTCATTACTGATACTTTTTGTCTATTTGATATTGATATAGTTGCATTGATAGACCCTGGATCAACCAATTCATATATCTGTATGAATTTAGTGTTTAAAAAGAGTTTACATGTCAAGTCTACGGAGTTTGTAATTAAAGTATCGAACCCCTTAGGCAAGTTTGTTTTAGTTGATAAAATTTGTAAGAATTGTCTTTTGAGGACTCGGGTTACTATTTTTTAGATGACTTGAGGCCTCTACTGTTCGATGAGTTTGACATGATTCTGGGTATGGATTGTGAATTGTAGACGGAAGACTATCAAATTGAAATGTCTGAACAGTGAAATTCTTCGGTTTGAGTTTGATGATTCGCGTGAATTACCTACTGTGATATTGTCAATGTTAGCTCAAAAATGTATGAAAAAGGGCTATGATGCATATCTTGTATATGTACTAGATACAAAGGTGTTTGAATCAAAGATTGAATCTGTACCTATTATTTGTGAGTTTTCGGATGTATTTTCAAAAGAATTACTAGGTTTGCCACTGATCAGAGAAGTTGAATTTGGTATTGAATTAGTACCGAGAACAACACTAATATCGATAGCTCCGTACAGAATGGCTCCAACAGAATTAAAAGAGTTGAAAGCTCAATTGCAGGAATTGAGAAACAAAGGTTTTGTATGACCGAATTATTCACCCTAGGGTGCATCGGTATTGTTTGTAAAGAATAAAGATGGCACGATGAGAATGTGAATTGATTACAGACAACTGAATAAAGTAACTATAAAGAACGAATACCCTCTACCGTGGATTGATGATTTATTCAATCAGTTGAAAGGGGCTACAATATTTTCAAAGATTGATTTGAGATCGAGTTATTATCAGTTGCGAGTTAAAGAATCAGATGTGTCGAAAACTGTGACAGCCCTAATGTGACCCTAGTCGGAAAGTGGTTTCGGGACCACAAGACCGAGTCGTAAAATAATTAATTGCTATATTCTATGCTTATTATGTGTGAACATGAGTCTGTGGAAGTTTCATTCCCTAATTTTACCAATTTCATGAGAAATTGTTAATAGGGATCGATTTGAGACATGGTGAAAATATGATAGTCCAATTTAAAATGGTCTATTAGTGCATGTACCAAAAAGAGTGGACTTGCATGTCAAATAGACCATTTTTGAATGTGAATGGCCGGCCAACATACGCATGCATTATGGTGTTCCCTTGTCTTCATTTTTTATATTTGGTGGGAATTATGTAAAATAAATTTATATTAGTAAGTGGTGATAAAAACAAAGTTCCATCATCTTTTCTATCATCTTGCCGAAACCATAAGGAAAAGAAAAGAAAAATGGAAGCTAGGACATTCGGCCAAGTGAGTTTATAGATTAAGGTATGATATCATGTGGTTCTTTTGGCATTTTTTTGTGAAGTTGAGTTGTTTTGATGCTCATATCATGACCCATGTGTTGATTTTTGAGTTGTGTTGCAAGAAACCTTTGGTTATGTTCTTATATGCCAAATTGATGATGTTTTGTAGTATGTGATTTGAAATGGTTATAGATGAATATGAACTAAGAAACATGTATTATTGAGTAAGTAGAAGATAGAATGGGGTTTAAATGGGAGGTTCATTTGATTTATTTTTGTCCTTGTATGAAAAGTGGTTCTTTGTTAAGGCCGAATGAGTCATGCTAGATTAGTTGAAAAGAATGTTCATGTTATGAGGTAATTTGAATAATTGACCGAAACATGGAAGGAAGGGCAAGATTTATAAATTATGTTTGAGGGTGAAAGGAATAATGAAAGTTGTATTAAGTTTAATGTGCATACTTTAGTCTAAGTGTTGAGGAGTATTCGGCTAAGATAGTTGAAATGTGGGTGTTGCCGATTTTTAAATTTAGATTATGGGAGTGGCTATAATGGGCATTAAGATGTTGAACTTAAGAAATTAGAAGTAAATGAACTTGATAGTATTTAAGAGATAGAGGTGATAGATTAATGTTGCACATTCGGCTATGGTTAGGCATGTTGATGATCTTATCTTGATTTAGATAATTAGGCATAAAAGGGTGGTAAAGGGGATGAAATTGTCGAATGATTAGTTGGGTAACAAAAGAAGCATTCGGCCATCACTTGAGAGCTTGTGTGATGTTGGGTTTAAAATTAGCAAAGGTAACTTACCTAATGCATGTGCATGTGTGATTAGATTTTTGATGATATGGTAGTTGCATGAGGTTATTAGCCGAATATACTAACATACATATACATGTGAAATTGGATTGTAAATATTTAGCAAGGTGGTTAAACTAGTTAAATTATTGATTAAGCTCAAGGAGTTAAAGGAGGTGAATCGAGCAAAGGCAAAGAAAAGGTCATCGAGTAGCCGAGTTGGAACCGTCTTACCCAACACGAGGTAAGTCATTAAGCATATAGTTGGTATTAATTCAAATGGTCATAACGTTTATGTAATGATGCTGAATGGAATGAATAAATATATATATGCATGTACGTATGTGATGATGAAAGTGTTGAATGAAAAGAAAAGAGGTGAGATGTATTGAGTTGTTGATCTCGGCACTAAATGTGCGAGTATAAACATTTATGACCACGAGATTGGCGCTACGTGTGCGGGTTTAAATTATGTAGCACTAAGTGTGCGAGTTTGACTATGTAGCACTAAGTGTGCGAGTTGACTATGTAGCACTAAGTGTGCGAGTTTGACTATGTAGCACTAAGTGTGCGAATTGACTATGTAGCACTAAGTGTGCGAGTTTGACTATGTAGCACTAAGTGTGCGAGTTGACTATGTAGCACTAAGTGTGCGAGTTTGATTATGTAGCACTAAGTGTGCGAGTTGATTATATAGCACTGAGTGTGCGGACTTAATATATATTCTTGAATCATTATGGACACTAAGTGTGCGACGCTATTGAGTCGATCACGGACAGCGGATCGGGTAAGTGTCTTGAGTTCATGGCTAATAGGTGCTATGTCTATACTTGGTGTTGAGCTTGGTAAGTTTGAACCTATGTGACAAATATACTTGAAGTCACGTACATGAAATTTATCGTAGAATGGGTGAAAGGCCGTTTAGTTGTATGTTTGTAACGAAAATAAAATGATTTATGAAAATGCCTCGAATATCCTATTGATGAGTATGTGGATTGTGAATGCATAAATTGGTATGAAATTAAACCGATAGGTCGGAGGAACTATGGTATGGTTCGAAATGGATGGAGTAATTAGCCTCGTTCCATTTTGTTTTCTCTTGTGATAATGTTATTGATGGATGGTAGTGCATAGCTTATGACTTACTGAGTTATAAACTCACTCGGTGTTTCCTTGTCACCTATTCTAGGTTTCTTGGACACATCTCTTTTTGCGTGGTCGGGCCGTCATCGAAGTCATCACACCGGATAGCAAGTTTTGGTACTTTCTTCTTAGTCGGCTTAGGAGAATATTTCGGCATGTATAGGCTATTATGTTGTGTTTGAACTTTAGTATGTAAACTTTAAGCCATGCGAAAATGGCATGAATGTTCGATTGAGTTGGATCAAGGAGTAGGCATGAAATGGACCTAGTTACTTTCGTAATAGATGCTGGCAGCAGCAGTGACATGAGATTGAAGAATCACTAAAAAAATAGTAGGAGTGGAATTAATTGATGAATAAATTATGTATTCGAAGCTCGATGAGTCTATTTTCATATAGAAGCAACGAAAAGATCATATGGACAGTATGTTAAGAGATATTCAGGTTCTCGTGAGACAGGGCCAGAACGGTTTCTGGATTCCCTGTTCCGACTTTGGAAATTCATTATAAATCAACCAGAGATAATTAGGAGTCATATCATATATGTATAGATTCCTCTCTGAGTCTAGTTTCTATAGAAACAAACGGCATCAGTGTTGAAACTCTGTGCAGGGAGATATCCAAGTCGTAATGCACAAAGGTCAATGTAGTCGATCCCTGTAACATGGGAGACTTTGACTAATAAACTGTACTAATTAGTCCGACCAAAAATTCTACAAAAAAATGTGTAGACGGGAATATGAGTCTATTTTCAGGTAAAATTTACGGAACTGGATTTCGAGTTTCAGAACTCGAGATATGATTTTTTTAGCGACTAGTACGCAGACTGGCAGCTTGTCTGGAAAATTTTTTTTAAGTGGGTTGAAGTCTGTTAACACCTCGTGTTCGACTCCGGCGACGGCCTCGGGTTCGGGGTGTTACAAAAACTGCATTCAGAATGAGGTACAGACATTATGAATTCCTTTTTATGCCTTTCGGATTAACTAATGCTCCTGTAGTTTTTATGGATTTGATGAACCAGATATTCAGACTGTATTTAGACAGATTCATTGTTATATTCATTGACAACATTTTGATATATTCGCGAGATGAATCTAAACATACCAAGCACTTGAGAATTTTGTTACAAACTATACGTGATAATCAATTATTTGCAAAGTTCAGCAAATGTGAGTTTTGGCTCTGAGAGGTTGGATTTCTAGGGCATATTGTTTTAGCTGAAGGTATTAGAGTTGACCCAAGTAAGATTTCTGCTATTGTTTATTGGAAATCTTTGAGAAATGTGTCTGAAGTCCGTAGTTTCCTAGGTTTAGTGGGCTATTACCAAAGATACGTGAAAGGATTTTTGATGATTGCGACACCGATGATACGACTGCTTGAAAAAGATGTGAAATTTGAGTGGTCAAAAAAATGTCAATAGAGTTTCAAATAGTTGAAAGTACAGTTAACTGAAGCAACATTTCTGGTTCAACCTGAACTGGGGAAAGAGTTTGTGATTTATAGTGATGCGTCATTAAATGGTTTGGGATGTGTTCTAATGCAAAAAGGAAAAGTTATAACTTAAGCTTCCCGACAATTGAAACCGTATGAAAAGAACTATTCGACGCACAACTTAGAGCTGGCTACAATTGTGTTCACATTGAAAATTTGGCGACACTACTTATATGGGGAAAAATGTCACATCTTTACTGATCATAAAAGCTTAAAATATATTATGACTCAGAAAGATTTGAATCTGCGATAAAGAAGATGGCTCAAGTTATTGAGAGATTATGAATTTATGATTGATTATCATTTGCGAAAAGCTAATGTTGTTGCTGATTCCTTGAGTCAAAAATCTTTGTTTGCATTATGAGCGATGAATACCCAGTTGATGATTTGTGATGATGGGTCCATTTTAGCTGAATTAAAAGCTAAACCGAAATTTTTCAACAAATCCGTGAAGCTCAGAAAGATGACCATGAATTGCAAGTTAAACGAATTCAATGTGAGACTATCCCTAATTCAGAGTTTCAGATCAGAGCCGATGATTGTTTAAGGTTCTAGAATAGACTTTGCATACCGAGAAATTCTGAACTTATTTAAAAGATTTTGCATGAAGCGCACAATAACTACTTATCGGTTCATCCCGGGGGTACCAAAATGTACAATGATTTGAAACCATTTTACTGGTGGCAAGGCATGAAACGAGATACCTCAGAGTTTGTTTCTAAATGTTTGATTTGTCAGCAAGTCAAAGCTGAACATCAAGTACCATCTAGTTTACTGCAGCCTACGATGGTTCTCGAATGGAAATGGATAGAGTTACAATAGATTTTGTGTCGGGATTGCCCCTAACTCCGAAAAGGAAAGATGCTATCTGGGTTGTTGTTGGTAGACTAAGGAAATTTACTCATTTCATACCAGTATTTACAGATTACTCACTTGATAGACTAGCTAAATTGTACATTTCTGAGATTGTTCGATTGCACGGGGGCCACTATCTATTATTTGTAATAGAGATATGAGATTTACATCACGATTCTGGAAGAAACTGCAAGAAGCTCTGGGAACACGGTTGAATTTCAGTACTACTTTTCATCCTCAAACTGATGGTCAGACTGAGAGAATTATTCAGATTCTTGAAGACATGTTAAGATGTTCTATTTTAGAGTTTGAAGGCAGTTGGGAAAAATATTCACTGTTGATTGAGTTTGCGTACTATAACAGTTTTTAGATGAGTATAAAGATGACACCGTACGAAGCTTTATATGGTCGCAAATTTTGAACTCCGCTAGACTGGACTGAATTGAGTGAGAAAATAATTCACGGGGTTGAATTAATCAAAGAAACTGAAGAAAAAGTGAAAACGATTCACGACGGTTTAAAAGCAGCTTCAGATTGACAAAAATCATATGCTGATTTGAAATGTAAAGAAATTGAGTTTCAAGTCAGGGACCGAGTGTTTCTAAAGGTGTCACCATGAAAAATGGTTCTTCGATTCGCCCGTAAAGGACAGCTGAGTCCATAATTTATCGGACCGTATGAAATCATCTAAAAAATAAGGCTTGTAGCGTATCGACTATCTTTATCGTCAGAACTTGAAAAGATTCATAATGTATTTAATGTTTCTATGCTATGACGATATAGATCCAATCCATTACATGTGATTTCTCCGGTAGATGTTCTGATACAGACTGATTTGACGTATAGTGAAGAACTGATTAGGATTTTAGCTCGTGAAATCAAAGAATTGAGAAATAAACGCATAGATCTAGTGAAGGTTCTTTGGCATAAACACGGGATCAAATAAGCTACATGAGAAATCGAGGAAGCTATGAAAAATTAGTACCCTAACCTTTTCACTGGTAAGATTTTTGAGCACGAAAATCCCTAAGGGGGAGAATTGTAACATCCTATTTTTAGTCAGATCAGAATCGTGGTTTCGGAACCAAAAATATGAGGTTGAAGTATTTATTTTATTATTATTTTAATGTCTATAGTATGATATTATGTTGGTGTGAAAATTTCATGTAATAATTTTATCATTTGAATGCTTCATTCGGTAAAAAGGACTTAATCGCATAAAATGTAAAATTAGTGTTTTGTTAGTTAAAGGTGTCAAATAGCTTTGGTTTTTAAATATGGAGGCCTTAAGAGGTAATTAAACCATTTGAAATATGGTGGACTTATATTGTAATGCCTCAAATTTGGGCATTGAGTATAGGTCCGTAAGGAGGTTGTATATAAGTATTTAATTGTGCAAGGAAATGACACAATTAAATGTCTGCTTTACTGGTTAAGAGTCCTGAAAGGAGTTGTAGAAATCTTGGATTCAAACTTGGGCTTTAGCAAAAATTTATTTATTTTTTCTTAAGGGAGCCTTGATGTTAGTGGGTAGGCTTTAAGAATATTTTTGATGAATTTATAACACAGAAAGAGCCTTGTGGTGTAGTGGCAAGGTGACGTGTTGGGTAACTGTGAGGTCTAAGGTTCAAGTCTTGGGATGCGCAATAGAGTATTTATTTTTCTGTTTGAACTGTGTAGGAGGTGGAGTTGGACTGGAACTATGTGGTTGAAATGGTCATAAAAAAATAAAGAGTTTTCCTAATGGTTGAAAGTAATCCCTCATTGGGAAGCTAACATGAGAATTGGCGAGAAGCTGGCTTTAAATAGAAGTGAACAAGATGAGTTGGTGATCACTGGGTTTGAGGGACTATTTCAACCTACTTAACCAAGGTGGGTGATCGTGGTCTTTGACGCGTTCTCATAAATAGGTGTGTATTCACGCCCTTCTTTGTTGGAAGTCGACAAAAGCTGAAAAGCTAAAACTTCAGTATTTGGGACCTGATGAGCGTGCGATTGCTCGTGCGATTGCTCGTGTAAGGATTTGACAAGAGTAAAGGCATAAGTGATAAAAGCGCGAGTTTCAATTGGTATGGTGGATTACTTCTCTCAAGTAAGTCAATTATAGTTAATGTCTTCAATTGAGATATTTTGGTTAGTTGAGCTAATGCAATTGAGATGGTTTTCATTAGCGTAAGGAATGAATAGTAACGGACTGCATGATAATTGTTTAGTAACTAGAAGAAAGGATTACTTGAAATGTCATTCAATGGTGTTTAAATCGGCTCGAGTGTTTAATCTGTATGAATTATTTATTTGAAAGATTTCATATGACAATTATGTCAGGATCATTTTTCCCAAATCTGATAATAGAATTTCATTTCTTTACGGGTAAAAGGCAAATAGTCTGAACGAGAAGTGTATATCTCTTAAAAATTTTTGATATGAGTTAAAACTACTAAGAATGATAAAGTTTTCATCTTACGAAAGCTAAAAAGTTTATTACATGTTAGCAAGGTTTGGACAGATGAGAATATTGCTAACCAAAGCGTCTGAACTGGACTAGTTTGCATTGAGTAAAGATTTCCTAATTTTCAGTAATGCACTGTGGTTTGAAGGGTGATGTGTTTCAAGAAAATAAGGAAAACGTGATAGTGAGTGGTAAACTAAAAGAGTACAGTGAGGATCGACTTCTAATGTTGAATTTCAGATTGGATCTGATTCATGGTATTATTATTCCGAAGCTTATATAGAAAGAACTGTACGAAGCTTACAGTGAAAATTTGCCTATTTATTCAAAAGAGTAATGACGTGTACTATAATATGATTCAGATGTTATTGGATTGTAATTTATCGAATGATGAAAATCTGTATGATTATTTCGGAAGAGTACAGGTCCCTTTGATTGTTGGATTTCTTGGAATTCTAGTCTCCATAAACCAAATTGAGATCCGGGTTTTATGTCATGATATCATGGGAAACTGAGAAGCCTTTGAAAATTTAAGAACAATTGGGAGTTGAGTCCGTAAGCTTTCAAATCATATGAGAAATTAAAGAGATGTATTGGAGGCACCGCCTGAGCGAAGGTACTTTGGTATCGAGTATGAGATTGAGGAATCTAAGTGAAGACCACTTTTCCGGTAAGATTTTCGAGGACAAAAATCCCTAAAGGGGGGAGAGTTGTAACACCCTGATTTTGGGCCTAGTCGGAATAGTAGTTTCAGGACTACAAATCTGACGATGAAAATTTTATTTTTTATTATATTTTTATGGTCTACAATTTCATGGAATAATTTCGTGAAATTTTCGTTCGAAAATTTTGACATTCGGGCACTTAATTTAGTCAAAAGGACTAAATCGTAAAAAGTACAAAAGTTGAGTTCTACATACTAAAGGTGCCCGATTGTTATGAAATTTTAAATTGAGGGTCCTTAAATGGTAATTAGACCTTGGTTAATTTCTGGACAAAAATAGACATGAAATGGGTGTAATAAAAAAATTTTAAGTTAGGGGTATTTTGGTAAACTAATAATTAAAAGAATTAAAAAGGGAAATAAACCAAATTAGCTATCATCTTCTTCATTCAACAGTTTCTACCAGCAGCAGCCATGGTTAAGGTTTTTTTAAACCCCTAAGCTCGATTGTAAGTGCTCCTTAGCCTCGTTTTTAAAGTTCTTTACATTTTTAAAATCCCGGTAACTTGGTTAAGCTTGTTCTAGCAATAATTTAACCTAGGGTTTATATTTGGAAAAATACCCATTGGTAAAATGTGTTTATTTTGATGTTTTATGGTAGAATATGAAGCTTGAAATTGTGTTAAACAACTTTTACTAAGTGATTTTACGTGAAAACGAGTAAAACGACATAATCGGTAAAAATACCGAATGTTCATAAGTACATGTTAGAGTGTGAATTTGATGTTGCTATAGAAGGTAAAAATGATCAGCATGTCATAAAAAATAAGAAAATAGGATGAATTTTAATTTACGAGCCTAGGGGAAAAATGTAATTTTGACAAAGTTTAGGGGCAAAATTGTAATTTTTCGAAAATATGATTTTGGGTCAATTTGAATAATGTGAGTTCTAATTAGGCTATATTTATAATGATAGAGCAAGGAAAATTGAAATTTCGGCTAAAGTCGGCAAAATACCAAGTTGTGGACAAAATGGTATAAATGGCCATTTTCGTATATTAGGTAAGTTCGTATGTTGATAGTAATGCAATACCATACTTGAATTGTAATTTTCTATTGTTATGGCATAAATTATATGATTTAATATGTTTAGGAGAAGTTGATGGATTGTGTGTATAATATGGAAAATGTGATGCTTGTTGTATCATGTGAAATTGAATGGCAAATTATTGTTACATGAATTGAATGTTAAATTACTATTACATGGGTTGTACTTGATGAGATTTTGACAAGTTTATACGTAAATAATTTATTGATTCTTTTTATTTTATTATATTTTGTTATCATATGAAATGTGGCTGCCTATAGAATGATTATTTGTTGTAAATTGCAAATTGAAAAAGGACTATGAATAAATTTGTAACATGTTGGAAAGTGAGGAATTTCCCGGTTGAGCCTTCGAAATAGAAATGGTACGAATGATCTATTGTGAGGTCACATGTGTACTAAGTGCAGGCTACTACGTGTACCGGATAATTGGTCGCATGTGTAGTACTAGTGCAGGCTACTATGCGTACCCGATAACTTCTGTAACACCCAAAACCCAGCCCAGACGTTATGGTCGAATCCGAAGTGCTACATTGAAGTTAAAAAAAATCCATGCTTTGTTTTAGTGTTTTAAAAAAACCGTCGTTTGATAAGGCTTAACCAAGTGAATGGAAGCTGCGCACCAGGTAGGTATCCAAAAACAGAGGAGGTTAGCCATGAAGGCTGCTTAAGTACCAAGCTCTTCAATTGGATCCAATCCTAGACATGCCCACAACCATTGCCACACTTTGGTGCAAGATTAGGTTTTGAGAAAAACGAGTTGGAATTTGTTCAAGTAGATATTTTTTATAAACCGATTAATTGTATCGTTGCGTTATTTTGAAAACAATTATCATTTTGGAAATGCGCCCTAGGTCTAACTCATATTGTTATTAGAAAAATATAGGGTATAAGATAAAATAATCCTAGAAAAATAATTAAAATGGCTTTATTACAACCCAAAACCAAATAATAATATTAATAAGATAAAACTTATAAAGAAATAAATCGGCTACTTATTGCAATTAAAAGAAACAGAAACAGTAGTGTGGCCATCTCTGAGTCCCTCGCAGCTCCAAACCATCTAAGCTTAGGGATTACCTGCACAGTTAGAAACGGGGTGTGTTTACAAAAACTCCGTGTGTAATCCCCAACAACAAACAAACAGTGAATAACACAGTGTTAGTACAATCTGGGCCAAAGCCCTATTCAGTAACAGTACAGTCTGGGCCTTAGCCCTTAAACAGTAGCAGTATGGGCCTAAGCCGTAATTCAATCTCGACATATACTGGGCCAAAGCCTTTTCATAAATCATATCACTGGGCCAAAGCCTTTTCATAAATCATATCACTAGGCCAAAGCCTTTATTGTAAACGGTATGGCCCATAGGCCCATTTCAATAACACATGAAATATCAATGAATGTATGCAAGCCCATTTCAATATCACATGAAATACAAATGAATGTATGCAAGCCCATTTAGGGAGACTACTCAACCCACCATCCGCTACTCTCCACCCGTACCAACCAAGCTCTCCATGTGAGGAATAACTCAACCCACCCAACCAAACTCTCCACTTGCAGCATAGCTACTTTTTCATATAACTGGAGGCCTAGCCTCTTTTAATAACTGGGGCAAAGCCCTTTTTGATAAACTGGGGCAAAGCCCTTTTCAATAAACTAGGGCTTAGCCCTTTTCGTAAACTGGGGCATAGCCCTTTTAGCACTTCCTCCATTTATAAAACCCAACCCATGCAACATGTCATGTATGCAGAATGTCATGCCCATATTTGAATCAAACAATCACAGTCAAGTCATTCATATCACCAACATATATTCACAATCAAATCCATCAACCACACAGTCCAAGTCAGTCACTTGCCCACAAGGGCAAAATAGTCATTTTTCATATTATAAGGGTAATTTTGTAATTTTACCAAATATCAGGGTTTTCCATGTTCATTAACAATTATCAATATTTCTGAGTGTTTAAACAATAATCTTTAACCCACTTTATCAAATTCGGGCTTTTGGGCCCAAAACCCTTAATGGGCCTTACGAATGCTGATTTAGCCCACTAAGCCTGCGTAATCCAAATTTTACAACAGTACTAACCGTGTTAACATGCAACTTTTCTAGATTCCATTTTCTATCAGTTTTACCAAAATGGGCCCGAAAGCCCATTTGGACCGATTCCAGCCCATTGAGGCCCAACTTACCATCGTGCACAAAATTACGCTCTTACCTGCTCCATCGATCCAAACACCGATCATATTGTATCTATCGCATCTTTACGAAAAGGCAAAATCACAAGTTCCCGAAATGCCAGAATTTTAGCATTTCGGCTTTTCGGCGAATATTAATCTAAGCTGAGGGTTATTACACACCTGTTATGGGTTGAAGTTGAAATGTTTCCAAAATCAATCACCTACGATAACCACCACCTATCACTCAAACTTAACTAATCCAATATCAATATATGTAAATCCTAAGCACATCAGTCATACGGAACATGAGGGCATATTCGTCATTTTACCATACAAGGGTATTACGGTCACTTTACCCTACAGGGGCTTTACGGTCTTTTTACCTATTAGGGGTATTTAGTCATTTCATCCTACAAGGGTGTTTTGGTAAATCTACAAACCAAGGGTATTTCAGTAGTTTTGTAAACCAATGGTATTTCTATAATTTTTAGAAAGTCAAGGGTATTTCTGTAATTTTGTAAATTAGGGGTGTTTTGGTAATTTTACAAATTGAGGGTATTTCGGTAATTTCACAAACCAGTGGTATTCGATAATTTTACAAACTAAGGGTATTTTCGTAATTTTACAAACTAGGGGTATTTTGGTAATTTTACAAACTAGGGGTATTTTGGTTAATTTTATCCTACAGGGGTATTTCAGTAATTTCATAATCGAGGGTAAAACGGTAATTTTGTAAACTGAGGGTAAATGGTAATTTTGTAAATCGAGGGTAAAATAGTAATTCTGTAAATCGAGGGTAAAATGGTAATTCTATAAATCGAGGGTAAAACAGCAATTCTACAAATCGAGGGCATTTCAGTAATTTGGTAAACTAAAGTATTCTAAACAGGGATAACAATACGAATGGGCCTAAAGCCTATTCTCGACCCAAATGGGCCCACGCGCTCGTGTGGCCCTTTTAGCCCAAATCTAGCCACAAATATGAGATTCACCTAGCCTAGTCCAATATTTACTACACAATTAAACAAACTTATCCAATTGGGCCCGTAGGCCCACTAGGCCCACATGACCCTTTTCGGCCCATCGCGGCCCGAAGTAGCCATCCTACGGCTAGAGTAGCAAGAAAATACACACATGATAGGAGACTGGAGTTAATCTACGCTCTGAGCATTCTTAGCTGACGCCCAACCCAAACGAGCACGCCATACAGCGAAAGGGATCAGCCAAGAAAAGGTACCTTTACTCTCCTCATGGTTCCCTCTATTTAAAGCCAGCTTCGCAACCACTCTTATGTTAACATCCCGATGTGGGATCCCTCCAACATCAGAGTTTAAATTCAACACCAACTCTTGCCGCCCCCTGTTAGCAAAATAAATGCTCCTTACTTGCCATGGGATTCGAACCCATGCCTCCCCTCAAATGCTCCACACGCTACTTGCCACTAAGCCACAAGGCTTTTTGTGTCATATTTTATCCCCCAATTAATTATAACGACTAAAGGCCAAAGTCCAGGTTCCCTTAAAAAAACCAAAATAAATTGCAAGAGCCAAGGCTTGAACCCAGGCTCCCATACAACCTTAATGACGCCACAACCACTAGACTACAAGCTTCCTTGTGTCATTTATTTAACATAATAATTTAAAAACCCTCATCCAAGCATCCAAGTTTTTTTTTCACTTAATACCAAAATTTTTGCTAAAGCCCAAGTTTGAACCCAAGATTTCTCTAACACTTCTCAGGGTCATTAACCACCAAAGCAGACATTTAATTGTGTTATTTCATTGCATAATTAAAAACCTATATACAACCTCCTTACGGACCCGCACTCAAGGCCCAATACTTCTAGGCCCAAATTTAAGGTGTTACAATTCTACCCCCTTAAAGAAATTTCGTCCTCGAAATTTTCCACTCTCAGACTACACCACCACACTTCCGTTGCGCACTCTGATACTAATAATACTAACATACACCCAAAACATTTGTCCATCGGAGCGGATAGATTTCACATGCAACCAATTTCTACATCCCCAGATCACACACCAAATAAATACTAAATCTAAATTCAAGCGTTACAGTTTACTCTAACTAGAAAGTTCCAGTATAGTGCTACTTTCTATAGTGGTTTCTCAATATAGCATTTCAATCTATAACAGTAAACAGAGATAGAGAACTTACAGATTTGGTGCCAGAGACTCGGTGTGCCACACTTCCAATAACATCTTTCCAGAAACAAGTCAAGTTTTGTTGATAAATTTCAAAACAAAATTTTTAGAAAAACCCTTTTCAAACCCCAAATTCAGAAAAAGAAAAAAAACAACAATAATTTTCTGCTACCCATACCCCAACCGAGTTTTGTAACCTGGCTCTGATACCACTAAATGTAACACCCCAAACCCAGCCCAGACGTTATGGCCGAATCCGACGTGCCACATTGAAGTTAAAAAAATCCACGCTTTGTTTTAGTGTTTTAAAAAAAACCGTCGTTTGATAAGGCTTAACCAAGTGAATGGAAGCTGCGCACCAGGTAGGTATCCAAAAACAGAGAAGGTGAGGCATGAAGGCTACTTAAGTACCAAGCACTTCGATTGGATCCAATCCTAGACATGCCCACAACCATTGCCACACTTTGGTGCGAGGTTAGGTTTTGAGAAAAACGAGTTGGAATTCGTTTAAGTAGATATTTTTTATAAATCGATTAATTGTATCGTTGCGTTATTTTGAAAACAATTATCATTTTGGAAATGCGCCCTAGGTCTAACTCATATTGTTATCAGAAAAATATAGGGTATAAGATAAAATAATCCTAAAAAAATAATTAAAATGGCCTTATTACAACCCAAAACCAAATAATAATATTAATAAGATAAAACTTATAAAGAAATAATTCGGCTACTTATTGCACTTAAAAGGAACAGAAACAGTAGTGTGGCCATCTCCGAGTCCCTCGCAGCTCCAAACCATCTAAGCTTAGGGATTACCTGCACAGTTAGAAATGGGGTGAGTTTACGAAAACTCAGTGTGTAATCCCCAACAACAAATAAACAGCGAATAACACAGTGTCAGTACAATCTGGGCCAAAGCCCTATTCAGTAACAGTACAGTCTGGGCCTTAGCCCTTAAATAGTAGCAGTATGGGCCTAAGCCGTAATTCAGTCTCGACATATACTGGGCCGAAGCCTTTTCATAAATCATATCACTAGGCCGAAGCCTTTTCATAAATCTTATCACTGGGCCGAAGCCTTTATTGTAAACAGTATGGCCCATAGGCCCATTTCAATAACACATGAAATATCAATGAATGTATGCAAGCCCATTTCAATATCACATGAAATACCAATGAATGTATGAAAGCCCATTTGGGGAGACTACTCAACCCACCATCCGCTACTCTCCACATGTACCAACCAAGCTCTCCATGTGGGGAATAACTCAACCCACCCAACCAAACTCTCCACTGGCAGCATAGCTGCTTTTTCATATAACTGGAGGCCTAGCCTCTTTTAATAACTAGGGCAAAGCCCTTTTTGATAAACTGGGGCAAAGCCCTTTTCGGTAAACTAGGGCATAGCCCTTTTAGCACTTCCTCCATTTATAAAACCCAACCCATGCAACATGTCATGTATGCAGAATGTCATGCCCATATTTGAATCAAACAATCACAGTCAAGTCATTCATATCACCAACATATATTCACAATCAAATCCATCAACCACACAGTCCAAGTCAGTCACTTGCCCACAAGGGCAAAACAATCATTTTTCATATTATAAGGGTAATTTCGTAATTTTACCAAATATCAGGGTTTTCAATGTTCATTAACAATTATCAATATTTCTAAGTGTTTAAACAATGATCTTTAACCCACTTTATCAAATTCGGGCTTTTGGGCCCAAAACCCCTAATGGGCCCTACGAATGCTGATTTAGCCCACTAAGCCTGCTTAATCCAAATTTTACAATAGTACTAACCGTGTTAACATGCAACTTTTCCAGGTTCCATTTTCTATCAGTTTTACCCAAATGGGCCCGAAAGCCCATTGGGCCCGATTCTAGTCCATTGAGGCCCAACTTACCATCATGCACAAAATTGCGCTCTTACCTGCTCCATCGATCCAAACACTGATCATATTGTATATATCGCATCTTTACGAAAAGGAAAAATCACAAGTTCCTGAAATGCTAGAATTTTAGCATTTTGGCTTTTCGGCGAATATTAATCTAAGCTACTGCGAGGGTTATTACACACCTGTTATGGGTTGAAGTTGAAACGTTTCCAAAATCAATCACCTACGATAACCACCACCTATCACTCAAACTTAACTAATCCAATATAAATATATGTAAATCCTAAGCACATTAGTCATACGGAACATAAGGGCATATTCGTCATTTTACCATACAAGGGTATTACGGTCACTTTACCCTACAGGGGATTTACGGTCTTTTTACCTATTAGGGGTATTTTAGTCATTTCATCCTACAAGGGTGTTTTGGTAAATCTACAAACCAAGGGTATTTCAGTAATTTTATAAACTAAGGGTATTTCTATAATTTTTAGAAAGTCAAGGGTATTTTTTTAATTTTGCAAATCAGGGGTATTTTGGTAATTTTACAAATTGAGGGTATTTCGGTAATTTCACAAACCAGTGGTATTTTGGTAATTTTATAAACTAGGGGTATTTTGGTAAATTTACAAACTAGTGGTATTTTGGTAATTTTACAAACTAAGGGTATTTTGGTAATTTTATCCTATAGGGGTATTTCAGTAATTTCACAATTGAGGGTCAAATGGTAATTTTGTAAATTGAGGGTAAAATTGTAATTTTGTAAATTGAGGGTAAAACGGTAATTCTGTAAATCGAGGGTAAAATGGTAATTCTATAAATCAAGGGTAAAACAAAAAGTCTACAAATCGAGGGCATTTCAGTAATTTGGTAAACTAAAGTATTCTAAATAGGGATAACAATACGAATGGGCCTAAAGCTTATTCTCGGCCCAAATGGGCCTACATGCTCGTGTGGCCCTTTTAGCCCAAATCTAGTCACAAATATGAGATTCACCTAGCCTAGTCCAATATTTACTACACAATCAAACAAACTTATCCAATTGGGCCCGTAGGCCCATTAGGCCCACATGACCCCTTTCGGCCCATCGCGGCCCGAAGTAGCCATCCTACAACTAGAGTAGCGAGAAAATACACACCTGATAGGAGACTGGAGTTAATCCACGCTCTGAGCACTCTTAGCCGACGCCCAACCCAAACGAGCATGCCATACAGCAAAAAGGATCAGCCAAGAAAAGGTACCTTTACTCTCCTCATGGTTCCCTGTATTTAAAGCCAGCTTCGCAACCACTCTTATGTTAGCTTCCCGATGTGGGATCCCTCCAAGATCAGAGTTTAAATTCAACACCAACTCTTGCCGCCCCTTGTTAGCAAAATAAATGCTCCTTGCTTGCCATGGGATTTGAACCCATGCCTCCCCTCAGATGCTCCACTCGCTACTTACCACTAAGCCACAAGGCTTTTTGTGTCATATTTTATCCCCAATTAATTATAAGATCTAAAGGCCAAAGTCCAGGTTCCCTTAAAAAAAACAAAATGAATTGCAAGAGCCAAGGCTTGAACCCAGGCTCCCATACAACTTAATGACGCCACAACCACTAGACTACAAGCTTCCTTGTGTCATTTATTTAACACAATAATTTAAAAACCCTCATCTAAGCATCCAAGTTTTTTTTTCACTTAATACCAAATTTTTTGCTAAAGCCCAAGTTTGAACCCGAGATTTCTCTAACACTTCTCAGGGCCATTAACCACCAAAGCAGACATTTAATTGTGTTATTTCATTGCATAATTAAATACCTATATACAACCTCCTTACGGACCCTCACTCAAGGCCCAATACTTCTAGGCCCAAATTCGGGGTGTTACAACTTTGATCACGTGTATAGTACTAAGTGCAGGCTACTACGTGTATCAGATGGTTAGGTGACGTGTGTAGTACTAAGCGCAGGCTACTACGTGTACCGGATAATTGGTCGCATGTGTAGTACTAAGTGCAAGTTACTATGCGTACCAGATAGCCTTGTCTACAAGTGTGACAGCCCTAAATTGACCCTAGTTAGAAAGTGGTTTCGGGACCGCTAAACCGAGTCACCGAAGTATTTGAATATGATATTTATTGTCTAAAATATGTGAATATGAATGTGTGAAAGTTTTAAGCTTCGATTTAGTCGATTGCATGTGAATTTAATTAATAGGACTTATGTGTGACACTTTTAAAAGGTGATAGGTTAATCTATAAGGACCTATTAATGCATGTTATAAAAATGATGGGTTTGCATGTCAAATTTCCATTTATAATAAGTAGTGGCCGGCCATGGTATGGGTCATTGATGGTAATATGTATTTTCTATTAGCATTATTAGTTTACAAAATAAAATAAGGAATTAAGAATAATAAAACATGTGGTAAATGGGAGGAGAAACCAAAGTTTTCATCTTTGCTCCTCATTGCCGTGACTAGGAGAGAACAAGCTTGGAAAAATTCAGCTATGGTGGTTAGCTAAATCAAGGTAAGTTCAAGGATGATTCTTGGATTTCTAGCATTTTTTTTAGTTAGTCATTAAGCTCCTTGCTTAGCCCATGTCCAAATTTTGAATCTTGTTGGTAACATGAGTAATCGGTTAAGAGAAAATGTTCAAGAAATGGTTGTTGTTCATGTTATTTGGATGAAAAGAAAAAAATTGGTAGTTAGGTGAAGTAGAGTCTAACAAATGAGCACATATGTGCATTAGTTGCTAGATGGAGAAAAATCGGCTAGCAAGTTGAGTACTAAGGCCGAATATGATTTTGGATATTATTGGGCAATGTATGTGTTTTGAATTGATGGAATGGAGAGGATACTTTAATTGTGTTATGAACAATTATATGTTAAATTAAGGTTTGCTAAGCTAGCTATTAAGGTGAAGTGCAAATGTTAGTATTTGATTGCTAGTGTATATATGTGTAATAGCCGAAATGAAGATGCTTGATGTCATGTATAAATGTTGTTTATATGTTTGGGAATTGAGTAAAAATTTGATGTTTAATCACTTAAGGATTCAGCATTGTTTAAGATAATTTACTTAAAATGTGATTTTGAATGTTATGAGTATTGGGATGTAAGTATATGTGTGTGCTTGGTCATAGGAGTTTGCTATGAAATTTTGTTTGGTTGAGTGATGAATGGCCGAATGAACTATAGGCTAGGGTGGATAAATTTTTGTACATAAGTAGTGTGTGTGACTATTGGTTAATGAATATTCGGCATAATGGGGTTTATGAGTAAATGGCATAATATATATATGTGTGAATATGTGGTAGTGCATAAAACAAGAAATCGATTAAATTGGGATGGTCACACATAGGTATATTCGGCTTGTAGTTTTATAATTGTGATATGAGTATTTTGTTTGTAAATGAGTAGTAAATATGTTAAGAATGGTTCTAAAATGTATATGGATGCCGTGTGATTGTGTTTGATTGGGAAGTAAATTGTTTGATTTAGCTCAAGAGCTTAGAGGATCAAAGTTGGATAAGGGAAAGGAAAAAGTGATCGAATAGCCGTTGAAATCGTTTGACAACATCCGAGGTAAGTTTTCGAGTAATGAAACTTAGTTTATGATTTGATTAAGTCATGACATATAAGCATAACAAATAAACGGTGATATAATGATTCTACTTGAATTGTATATTGAGGTGATTAGTTTATACCTATGACGGGTAGCCGAATGTGTATAGAGATCATGTTATAAAGCAAATCAAAATCATGCTCTTTGTATGTGGCTATTGAGCCGAAAATGGTAATGGTTGATAAGCGTCTTGTGTTTGAATTCTAGTTATGATAATGAAATATGGATGTGTCATGATTTATTGGTATATGTGCTTGATTATTCGGATGATATCCGGGCTAAGTCTCGAAGGCATTTGTGCGAGTAGTTGCTATACCCGGGCTAAGTCCCGAAGGCATTCATGCTAGTGACTATATCCGGGCTAAGTCCCGAAGGCATTCATGCTAGTGACTATATCTGGGCTAAGACCCGAAGGCATTTGTGCCAGTTGCTATATCCGGCTAAATCCCGAAGATACTTGGGTTTGGAGGTGAGCGATCTTGCTGTAATAATTTCAATTAATACGCTCATAAAATACAAACGATAAGGTATGTTTCGTATATGCATCGGAAAGGTTGATTCCTTTCAAATAGTACTCGCTCAATTGATTAACGAGCTTCCGGCCTCTAGTTAGGTTTGATACCCTATGTATGAATATATTGGTTGAAGCGTGAAGAAATTATGATTTTGAGAATGTGCGTATATGAAATTATTCATTTAGTCATATGAACGCTATACTTTAGTCGTAAATAATTTCGTTACTCAAAACTTACTAAGCATTAAATGCTTATTCCGTTTCTTTAATACTCTGTTTTATAGATTTTTGTTCGTCAGCTATCGGACTTGGGATTGTTGAAGTCGAAGTCGTCCATACTATCTAAGCCCTTTTGGTACTCTTTTAGTTAAACGTTGATAATGGCATGTATAGGACTAGCCTTTGTTGTTAATCAAGTACCTTTGGTAATGTGTATATATTCGGATAGCCATGCGAAAATGGCTTAAATATTTTGAGCATAGTATTAAAATCATTTTGTATATATATGGTTATTTAGAGGTGTGGAAATGCTTGGCAATGATTAGCCATTGGAATGGTTAATCACGATCATATTTGGTGCTATGTATGTCAAATGGCTAGTTGAATCATGGAAACTATGAAATAGGTGAAATTCACCTTAAAATAGATGCTGACAGCAGCAGTGATGTGAGTTCGAAAATTCACTAAAAATAGTAGGAATGTAATTAAATAATGAATAAATTATGTAATCGAACCTTGATGAGTCTATTTTCATATGGAAGAAGCGAAACGACCATATGAGCCGTATTTTATGAGGTGTTTAAGTTTTAGTGAAACAGGGCCAGAACGGTTACTGGATCCCCTATTCTGACTTTGGAAATTTTCCATAAATTATCCAAAAATAATTAGAAGTCATGCTTTATATGTACAGATTCCTTTTTGAGTCTAGTTTCATTAGAAACAAACGGCATATGTATTGAAGCCCTATACAGGGAGATATGTAAGTCGTAATGCATGAAGGTCAGAGTAGTCGAACCCTGAAATAGGGGAGAATTTAACTAATAAAATGTATTAATTGACCCAACCAAAAATTATATAAAAAAATCTGTAGATGGATATATGAGTCTAGTTTCAGGGAAAATTCACGGAATCAGTTTTCGAGTTTTGGAACTTGAGATATGATTTTTAAGGTGACAGTGACGCAGTTAGCCAGCTTCTCTGGAAATTTTAAAATGAACTGTGTAAATAAATGAATTAAGTTCGTTAACACCTCGTGTTCGACTCCGGCAACGGTCTCGGGTACGGGGCGTTACAACAAGTGTGAAAATATGTGCAGGCAACTAAGTATCAGTTATTATTCCGAAGAGTTCAACGGGAAAATCGATTAAGTAAAAATACATGTGAACATGATTATATGATGAATAAGTGCAGGTATATGTTTATGAAAATTATGAGCAATGTGCTCGATATTTGAGTGAATTTTGATAAGACAAAATGGATTAAGTGAAATTATGTAAGAGTGAATTTTAGTAGTAAAACAGTGTTGGACAGCAGCAGTTGCGTGACTTTGAAAATTCACCAAACATTGTGTAAGTTGAATTAAATTTCAAAAAAATTATAGAATTAAATATTAATGAGTCTATTTTCATATAAAAGAAGCAGAAGAAGAAAAAGAGTTCTATATTATATGATATTCTAATTTTGTGAGATAGTGTCAGAATGAATTTGAGATCCCCTAATTTCACTTGGAAAAATCATTAAAAATTGTACAAAAATAATTATGAGTTATAATTTATATGAATAGAATCCTCAATGAGTATACTTTCAGGAGGAATAGATGAGAACATCATCTGAGTCTTGAAATATGAGTTAAATAATTTTTAGTGAAGAGAATCAGAACTGTTGGACAGCAAAATAGGATAAACTTTAATGAGTAAACTGTACTAATTGGCTAAACAAAAAATTCTGGAAACTTTATGGGAGAAAGGTATATAAGTCTAGTTTCAAGGAAAATTAATGAAACTAAATTTGAAGTTTTGTAGCTCCAGATATGATAGTAACTGTAACTCGATAAAATAGCTTAACCTGAGCATGTGTAATTGTACAATTATAGTGTTTTATCTTGAAAAGCATGTTAGTAATTGCTTATTAATTTCATATGGACTTACTAAGCGTAAAGCTTATCCATCCTCTACATTTCTTTAGTATTGGCAGGTCGGCTCGGGGTTGGAGATCGTCGGAGGCAAAATCACACTATCAAACTATCATTTTGGGAGAATTAATTCAAATATAAGAAATATCAAGTGAGTGGCATGTATAGGAAGTTGGTTTGTGATATGTATTATTATTATGAATTTGACCATCCATATCAGTCTGCATTGAGTTATCGTATATGATCATGAGATGTTGTCCTTATCCACTATGGTTTATAAGTTTAATTAATCATGCCATGTCCTATGTTTTGATGTGATGCTATATTTAACTTTCTTTATTATGCATGATTGGTAATACATCAGGTAAGTTAAATGCAGGACAGTGGATCATGAATTAAATGGAAATGAGTAATGTTGCCTTGAATATGGATGTTTAATGGACAAATTGGTAACTACATTATGATGGTATAAAATGAGAATAAGATTTAGCATGTCTAGTTCTAGTTAATGTAAGAATGTATATTATATACAAGATGGTAAGCAAATATGTTTAAAGTGAATGACATGTTATTGCATGATTATGGATGTGTAAGTGCTCATTTATGCCACATTATATGTCTTTAAATATGAGTCTATGCATGTGTTTGAAAAGTTTTGAATTAAATGAAATTTTATGGCCCGGTGTTTGTCTATGTGTATGGTTAAGTCTGGTAATGCCTCGTACCCTGTTTCGGCCTTGGATACGGGTACGGGGTGTTACATCATCTTCTTAAATTGTTAAATTGTGTTTATGTTGTTATAGGCCTCGATAAAATGCTTGATTAAGTAAAATCATGCCTAAGTTATGCTTGAGTTACGACTGTGAGGTAACTAATGAATTAATTATTTAAACGAACTGAAATTGTAATTAATTGACACAGTACTTGATCAATGCTTTTTTATTCTTCTAAGGTAGCTGAAGGTTAAATTAGCAATGTATCTGGCGATATTATTGCCTTGCATAACTTGCAAGATTATTGTGATTAAACTGTTTCAAGGTATGGATACCTTGTTACCTCACATAGTCTTTTATATGCTTGTTAGATTCAATTAATCGTTTGAATTGACATAGGGATATACAAGAGATTAGTTCAGTTTAATGAGTATGTTGTACTAACATGTTTTCTTACTAGAATCCGTTTAGTCGGTTGAATTGATGGATTTTGGTATGTAAATATGTTCATAAGTTAGCAAATTACCGGGTTGTCGTGATTTTATTCGTAACAACATAAACATAAGTTTAATAATTCTAAGATGAGAAGTGTAATTAATCCAACATAATTATATCATCCTCATTAAATCTTATTTTGAAATCGTGCATTAGAACTTTCTTTTACTTCATTTTTTATTTATTTTAAATTTCTTTTAATCACCCTCTTTAAACAAAATATTTTTCTTCACCAAAGTGTTTTAAATTGCATTCATAAATAATCCTTTTTACAGTCCCTGTGGGTACGATAACTCGACATTTACTTGTCACTTTATTACTTGTTGCGATTGTGTACACTTGCACATTTCCTTCATTCCAAATACCTCTTGAGCATATGATACAATTAGGGTTTTGCCTAGACTGGTAATCCTAATTGATTTCTTCTAAACATATGTTACATAAAGAATTTAGCCTGGACTGGTAATCCTGTAATACGATATGTGGCTCGAGAGTGTGTTCTTTGATTAAGTTCCCTAATAGGTGCCTCCGAATAAGAATTGACATGTTATTGAATTATACACCTTGAGTGTACTACTCGAGTATCCATCAAAATTTTAATGATTCAACGGACACAAGTCTTGACATGATAAGAGAATTACGAGATGAAATGATAATGTCTTGAAAGAATATTGTGTGATGAGCTCATCTATGTTTACTTGATGTATATGTAAATTTTGTGACTAACATGTTTGATTGAATGCATGTGTTTAGGAAATTTTTCCAAATGGATGGAAAACATGATATTGTATGCTTAGTTTTAATAAACAGGATTGGTATGTTTAGTTTCTGTTATACAAACTTACTAAGCATGTAATGCTTACTCTATTATATTTTCCCCTATTTTATAGTGCTCGGAAGCTAGCGAAGGTTGGAGGTCATTGGAGCATCATCACACTATCCACTAGCTTATTTTGGGTATATATATATATAGTAAAATCATTTTGGTATGATGGCATGTATAGGCTAACTTGGCCATAGATGGCTTAAGTTTGTGGTTTGTAATCTAGCCATTGGAATGGCTAGAAATGATTGTTTAATACACTTGTAATGTCATACTATGGTAGTTATATACATGTTAAAAGGTTGTTCAAATTATGCCTATCATATGGAATATATCAAGGTAAGATTATAAACATGTATGCATGTAATGTTATGCCAAGTTGAATGATAGAGTTTACTTAATTTGAATGCTTGAAATGGTTGGTATTTGGATGTGAGCTTAAGTGCAGGTCATTGGTGTGATTTTGGATGAGAAATGAACCTAGAAATGGCTTCGTTTTGTGCACACGGATAGACACACAAGCGTGTGTCTAGACCGTGTGTGACACATGGCCTGGTACATGGGCGTGTGGTTAGGCCGTGTGTCCCCTGCACTTTAAATTTGAGAAAATAGAGTGCTCAGAATTGAGCACACGGGTAGAGACACGGGCGTGTGTCTCAACTGTATGTGCTACACGGCCTAGAACACTGGCGTGTGTCTTGACCGTGTAAAACCTGCACCTAATTTCGAAAGAATTTAATTAACCACACGATCTAGCACACGGGTGTGTGGCGTGGCCATGTGCACAAGTCAGAGAGTTACACGGGGTCAAACATGGCCTGCAGCACGGGCGTGTCCCAGGGTCCCACGGGCGTTTCCTTTAGACCACACGGGTGTGTGAGCCCTGTACCTTGGAAAATTTTTGAAATTTAACAAAATTTTATTAAAGTTTCCAATTAAGTCCCGACTTGATTCTAATGCTCGTTTTGGGCCTCGAGGGTCCATTTAAGGGCTAATATGAACAGTCTCGGTTAATAAGTAGTAATTTATGTAAATTATCTGAAAATGTTCTAGAGGTTTCGGTAATGCTTCGTAACCTTGTTTTAGCGATGAATACGAGTTAATAGGTGTTACATGTGTTGTTTATAAAGAAGAAAGATAGATTAATGAGACTTTGTATTGATTATCGTCAGCTCAACAAGGTTACGATAAAGAACAAGTATCCATTGCCAAGAATTGAAGATTTATTTGATCTATTGAAAGGGGCAACAGTATTCTCGAAGATTGATTTGAGATCAGCTGCTATCAATTGTGAGTTAAGGATTTAGATGTGTTGAAAACTACATTCAGAACGAGGTACGGGCATTATGAATTTCTTGTTATGCCTTTTAGATTAACTAATGCTCCTGAAGTTTTTATGGATTTGATGAATTGAATCTTTAAACCATATTTAGACAGATTTATGGTTGTATTCATTGACGACATTTTGATCTATTCATGAGATGAGTCTGAGCATGCCGAACATTTGAGAATTGTGCTACAAACCTTGAGAGATAAGCAACTGTTTGCTAAATTTAGCAAATGTAAGTTTTGGCTCTGAGAAGTTAAATTTTTGGGACGTATTGTTTCCGCTGAAGGAACACAAGTTTGATCCAAGCAAGATTTTTGCTGTTGTTGACTAGAAACTGCCGAGAAATGTATTCGAAGTCAGAAGCTTATTGGGCTTAACTAGTTATTATTGACGTTTTGTTAAAGGATTCTCGATGATTACTACACCGATGACAAGATTATTAAAAAAGATGTGAAATTTGAATGGTCTGAAAAATGTCAACAAAGTTTTGAACAATTGGAAACATTACTAACTGAGGCACCAGTTTTGGTTCAACTTCAGTCGGGTAAAGAATTTGTGATTTTCAGCGATGCGTCAGTTTGGGTTGTGTTTTGATGCAAAAGGGAAAAGTGATAACTTATGTCTCCGGACAGTTGAAGCCGTATGAAAAGAATTATCCAACACACGATTTAGATTTGACCGCTATTGTTTCCGCATTGAAAATTTGGTGACATCATTTATACGGTAAAAAATGTCATATCTTTACTGATCATAAGAGTTTGAAGTACATAATGACTTAGAAAGATTTGAATTTGTGATAGCGAAGATGGCTTAAATTGTTAAAAGACTACGAGTTAGTGATTGATTATCAACCGGGGAAAGCGACTGTAGTCGCAGATGCTTTGAGTAGAAAATCATTATTTACTTTGAGAGTGATGAACTCTCAGTTAACCTTGTTTGATGATGGTTCTATTCTAGCAGAGTTGAAAGTTAAACTAGTATTTCTTCAGCAAATTTGTAAAGCTCAAAAGTTTGATAATGAGTTACAAGCTAAAAGAGTACAGTGCAAGTTGGACAGTGATTCAAACTATCAGATCAGATCCAATGATTGTTTAATGTTCCGAGATAGAATTTGCATACCAAAGAATTTTGAACTTATTCAGAAAATTTTACACGAAGCACACAGTGGTTGTTTATCTGTTCACCTAGGGAGTACTAAAATGTGCAATGATCTGAAACAGTTGTATTGGTGATCGGATATGAAACGAGACATTTCAGAGTTTGTGTCGAGACGTTTAGTTTGTCAACAAGTAAAATTCGAGCATCAAGTACCATCGAGATTACTACAGCCTGTAATGATACCTGAGTGGAAATGGGATAGAGTTACAGTGAATTTCATACTGGGTTTGCCCCTATCTCCAAAGAAGAAAGATGCTATATGGGTTGTCGTTGATTAACTAAAAAAATTAGCATATTTCATTCTGGTACGTACAGATTATTCACTTGATAAATTGGCTGAGTTGTACATTGCTGAGATAGTTATATTGGACGGGGTGCCAGCTTCGATTATATCGGATAGAGATCCAAGGTTTACGTCACGATTTTGGAAGAAATTACAAGAAGCTCTCAGTACGAGGTTGAACTTTAGTATCGCATTTCATTTTCAAATCGATGGTTAGTCTGAGAGAGTAATTCAGATTCTCTAAGATATGCTTCATTGTGTTTTAGAGTTTGAAGGAAATTGGGAGAAATATTTGTCGTTGGTTGAGTTTACGTATAACAAAAATTTTCAATTAAGCATAAAAATGGCACCGTGTGAAGCATTGTATGGTCACAAATGCCGAACTCCATTATACTGGGCTGAGCTTAGTGAGAAAAAGATTCATAGGGTTGATTTGGTTAGAGAGACTGAAGATAAAGTGAAAGTAACTCGTGACAGTTTGAAAGCAGCTTCAGATCGACAAAAATCTTACGTGGATTTGAAACATAAAGACATTGAATTTCAGATCGGTGACAGAGTAATTCTGAAAGCATCTCCGTGAAAGAAAATTCTTCAATTTGGTCACAAAGGCAAGCTAAGCCTACGATTCATCGGGCCGTATGAGATTATCGAAAGAATAGGGCCAGTAGTATATCGGCTAGCTTTACCAACAGAGTTAAAAATATCTACAATATGTTTCATGTGTCAATGTTACGCTGATATATATCAGATCCATCACATGTAATTTCTCCGGCGGAGATTAAGATTCAACATGATATGACGTATAACGAAAAATCAATCAAAATTTTAGATCAAGAGGTTAAGGAATTGAGAAATAAATGCATAGCTTTAGTGAAAGTGTTGTGGCAACGTCACGGGGTTGAAGAAGCTATGTGGGAACCCGAAAAAGCTATGAGAAAATAGTACCCTAACCTCTTTTCTGGTAAGATTTTTGGGGACAAAAATCCTTAAAGGGGGGAGTTGTAATAGCCCATTTTTAGTCAAATAGGAACAGTGGTTTCAGGACCACAAATCTGAAGTCAAAATAATTACTTTATTATTATTTTAATGTTCACAGTATGATGGTATGATTGTGTGAAAATTTTTTTAAGAAATTTTATTGTTTGAATGCTTAATTCGATAAAAAAGGACTAAATCCCATAAAGTACAATAGAGCTGTTCTAATAGTTAAAGGTATTAAATAGCTATGAAATTAAATAGTGGAGGCCCTTAAATGGTAATTAGACCATTAATATATTTATTGGACAAAGATGGACATAAAATGGATGACATTAAATGGTTTTATAATAAGGTTATTTTTGTAAATTGTAAATACATGTTAATAAATTAATTAAACAACAAATGGTCATCATTTTTTATGTTCTTCCTCAACCGAAAATCAAAAAGAAAAAGCCATGGTTAAGCCAAAACTTTGTTGTCCATTTAGATACAGTTTTCGTTTTGTTTTTAATGATTTCTATGTTTTGTGATCGTTGCAGCTTAATCTAGTTAGCCCAGGGACTAATTTGCAAAACTTTTGAAGGTTTAGGATGTTTCCATTGATGAATATGTATGAGCTTTAATGATTGATGATAGATTATGAATGTTTGATGATAGTTATATAAGTTTTGTTAAGTGATTTTTAGTGAAAATGCAAATTAGGGATTAAATTGTGAAATATGAAAACTTTGTGGTTAAAATGTGAAATAAATGAAAAATATGGGCTGCTAAGGACCTAATTGAAAATTGGCTAGCATGGGTTGTGGTTGAATTGCATGAATTAGTAATTTTATGAAATAAGGACTAAATTGCAAGAATGTGAAATGTTAGGAGTAATAATGTAAAAGTGCCTTAGTGTGTGTTTTTGGATTAAATTGAATACAGAGATTATTAAATAAGCTAAATTTGATATTTTATATATAGATCAAGAAAAATGAAGTTCGGATCTGGATCGGGGGAAAATCAAAGTAATTGACTAGTAGATCCATTTAACTGATTTTACGATCGAGGTAAGTTTATATGATTAATAAGCTTAATGTTATATGTGCTTATACGCTTAGATATTATAATTGTGATATTACGACACTGCGGAATCTATCAACAAAGCATTGACATAGTGAGAATCCTGGTTGGACCGTAGGAATAGATAGGATACTCGTGACATGTCATTAGGGGTTACTATGATTATGTGATTCGGATGTTGGTCCTGTACGTCCTACCGGTGGCTGACTGTAACACCCTTAACCCGTGTCCATCACCAGAATAGGGTTTTAGAGCATTACCAAAACATTTACATACATTTACAAATAACTTATATAAATTACTATTCATTTATCGAGATCATTCATAATGTCCCTTGATTGGGCCCTCGAGGCCTAATACGAGCATTAGAATCGAGTCGGGACTTAATCGGGAACTTTAAGAATTTTTCATGACTTTTCAAAATTATTTCAAGGTGCAAGGCTCACACGCCTGTGTAGTCCAAGGGACACTCCCGTGTTCGAGGCCATGTTCAACCCCGTGTAACTCTCTGACTTGCACACACGGCCATTCCACACAGCCATGCCACACGCCCATGTGCTAGACCGTGTGGTTCATTAATTCAATTCAAAATCAGGTGCAGGTTTCACACGGCCAAGACACACGGGCATGTTCTAGGCTGTGTGGCATACACGGCTGAAACACACGCCTGTGTATTTGCCTGTGTGCTCAATTCTGAGCATTCTATTTCTCGAAATTAAGGTGTAGGGGACTCACGGCCTAAACACATGCCCATGTTAACAGGTTGTGTGTCACACACGGTCTAGACACACGCCTGTGTGTCTGCCCGTGTCGACAAAATGAAGCCATTTCTAGCTTCATTTCTCACCCAAAATTTCACCCAAGACCTACACTTGAAACACACAACCTGTAACACCCCTTACCCGTACCCGAGGCCGGAACAGGGCACGAGGCATTGCCGGACATTTACATTAATATTCACATAAAAACGGGCCATAAAATTTCATCCAATTAAAAACCATTCATACATATACTTATTATCCCTTATATGGGCCTACAAGGCCCAAAACACACATTAGGGATGGTTCGGGACTAAATCGAGATCTTTCGAAAACTTAGGAAATTTTTCACCAAAATAATGTCACATGCCCACGTGATGAAGGGTACACGCCCGTGTGCCCTAGACACGCCCGTATTCTCAGGTCGTATAACTCTTTGACTATGACTGTAACATCCGGATTTTCGGATTTATTCACGGTTTTCAATATTTTGTAAAGATTTTAAAATTTTGTATTTGGATGTGGAATTAATATTTTAAGTAGGTAAATGGGCTTATAGAAGGCTCATGTGTTGGCCAAAACCCGGTTGAATTTTTGAATTTTGGACTTAAAAGGTTAGGGGTTTGGCTAAGTGGCCCTTACGTGGAGTGATGGGCAAATTGCATCATAAAAAGAGCCTTGGTAAAGTGGCCAGGGTGACGCCACTAGGCTCCTAAAAAGGTGGCGTGTGGAGCATTGGGGAAGGCATGGGATCGATTCCCAGTGTTGACAAATAGATGCATTTATGTTTAAGTGCTGGAGGGGTAAGTGTTGGAGTCCAGGTGGATTCTGCTAGAGGAGAGTTTGAATTAGTCTAAACGCTTGGATTAAGGAGAGATAAGGGGAGAGATTTAAGGGATTAGGAGAGAGGCTAAGAGTTGGCCGAATTTTGGGAATTGAAGAGGGAAAAATCGGCAAGGGGTTTTGAGGTTAGTATTTCGGCACCTAGGGTATTGAGTGGTGCCGTTCTCTTCTGCTCAGACATCACAAGGTTTTCTTTTCTCTCTTTTTCCTCTCTAGCCGAAACTACCACCTCCCCTATTCTTCTTTTTCTATTTTTCTTCTTCAAAACCATTCATCAATTCTGCTGTTCATCAATACTTTTGCCGAATCTATAAAAGCCGAAATCCTATGATCACTGCTTGTGCCGATTTCTTCAAAGCCAGGTCCTTCTATGTTCTTTGTTTTTATTAAATCTGCGATTATCTTTTCTTAATCCTAGATACCTGACGGCAATTCTACTTCAAGGTCATAGTCTCACATCGTCATCCCCTTCACCACCCAAAAGCCGAAAGTACCATAGATTTGGGGGCTTATAGTCGAAACTTCAAAACTCCGGGAGTCGAGTTCTACCGTCGTTTGAAAGATAAATCTGCACCAGATTGCATGGAGATCAACAAGGAGTAAGGGGTAAGTGTTCATCATCTCAGATCTGGTCATATTTTACAAAGTTAGGAAAAGCCGAAGTCCCTAAAATCTAGGGAGGCTGTCGTTTTGGGCATGTGGCTCTAAGGGTTTTTAACTGACGTTTTCTGTCAATGATTAGTTTCTTCTTAAGTGTTGGATTGAAGGCGTGGGTTGTTGGAGCAATCGGATTCGGAGCTAGCTATCGATTTTGGCAAAAAGGTAAGGTTTCAAAGGCTTTTAGGGACATGGTTCGGTCATGGATAAGTAGGTTGTGGGTTTAGTGATTATGGTTTGTAAATAAGAACTGTGCTAATCAATTGTAGGACATCGGAAGAGATCTCAGTAGCAGTCGTCGCGAATCAGGTGTGTACCGAACACCCTTCCTTAGTTCAATTCGGCAAAAGTTGAAATGCCGAAATTCCGGCATTTCATAGGCTTGTGAGTATGCGAATGCTCTCAAGACATAGAGTAATTGTTAGATCTAGCACCGCAAAGTGGTAAGTAAGTTCGTGTGACATTTTAGCGTACTTCAGAAAAAGGGGCCAGATGGGCCAAAACTGGGCCCAATAGGCTTACGGACCAATATGGGTAAGATATGGGCAAATTAGCCTGTTAGTTAGATGGTGGAACCAAAGTGCATAAAACTGCTAAAAATTACTGAAGTAGCTTGTGTAGTTGCGTAAGTTACGAAACTACCCCTAAAGAGCATAATTACCGAAATACCCCTAGGGTTTAAATTGGCTAAACTACATGACTGATTGATACTGTATTTTGCATGATATGCTTTTATTAATATCTGTTGCATGGGATTGGTGTAACACCCCGAACCCGAGACCGACACCGGAGTCGAACACGAGGTGTTAACAGACTTTAAACCCCTTATAAAAAAAATTTCCCAGACACTGCCAATCTGCGTACTAGTCGCTTTAAAAAATCATATCTTGAGTTTCACAACTCGAAAATTAGTTTCGTGATTTTTCCCTGAAACTAGACTCATATGCCCATCTACATATTTTTTTCTAGAATTTTTGGTCGGGCCAATTAGTACAGTTTATTAGTCAAATCTCCCATGTTACAGGGATCGACTACATTGACCTTTGTGCATTACTATATCTCCCTGCACAGAGCTTCAATACTGATTCCGTTTGTTTTTATAGAAACTAGACTCATAGAGGAATCTATACATATATGGTATGACTCCTAATTATCTCTGGTTAATTTATAATGAATTTCCAAAGTCGGAACAGGGAATCCAGAAACCGTTCTGGCCCTGTCTCACGAGAACCTGAATATCTCTTAACATACTGTCCATATGATCTTTTCGTTGCTTCTATATGAAAATAGACTCATCGAGCTTCGAATACATAATTTATTCATCAATTAATTCCACTCCTACTATTTTTAGTGATTTTTCAATCTCACGTCACTGCTGCTGCCAGCATCTGTTACGAAAGCAACTATGCCCATTTCGTGATTTCTCCTTGATCTAACTAGTAATTCGTCATACATATCACAAATTATGATCATGACTAGCCATGCCAAAGGCTAATCATTGTCAAACATCCCCCTACTACACTATTGCCATATCATGTATTTTAACACCAAAATAATCAACCATGACATATGGCATAAAAAGGTCAAATTATCAAGATTTACGACCTAACGTTATGAAACCAAACCCAACCCAACATTTATGCCATTTTCGCATGGCTAAAAGTTTACATACCAAAGTTCAAACACAACATAATAGCCTATACATGCCGAAATGTTCTCCTAAGCCGACTAAGAAGAAAGTACCAAAACTTGCTAGCCGGTGTGATGACTTCGACGACGGCACGATCACGCAAAAAGAGACGAGTCCAAGAAACCTAGAATAGGTGACAAGCAAACACCGAATGAGTATATAACTCAGTAAGCCATAAGCATTCCACAACCATCCATTAATAAAATTATCACAACAGGAAACAATGAAATGAGGTTAAGTACTCCATCCATACCAAACTATACCATAGTTCCTTAAACCCTATGGTTCAATCTCATACCAAGTCCTACATTGGCCTTTCATACATCATTTTATTTTCGTTATAATCATACAATTAAACGAACTTTCACCTATTCCACAATGAACCTTATGTACGTGACTTCAACTATAATCGTCACATAGGTTCAAAACTTACCAAGCTCAACTCCAAATATAAACATAGCGCCTATTAGCCATGAACTCGAGGTACTTACCTTTTCCGCTGTCCAAAATTGACTCGGTAAAGTCGCACCCTTCATGTAAATAATTTATAGAAAATATATATTGGGTTCGCACACATAGTGCTTAATAATCAACCGCGCACACTTAGTGCCATGCATTTCAAGTTCGCACACTTACCTTTTCCGCTGTCCAAAATCGACTCGATAAGGTCGCACCCTTAATGTAAATAATTTATAGAAAATATATATTGGGTTCGCACACATAGTGCTTAATAATCAACAGCGCACACTTAGTGCCATGCATTTCAAGTTCGCACACTTACCTTTTCTGCTGTCCAAAATCGACTCGATAAGGTCGCACCCTTAATGTAAATAATTTATAGAAAATATATATTGGGTTCGCACACATAGTGCTTAATAATCAACCACGCACACTTAGTGCCATGTACTTTAAACTCACACACTTAGTGCCATGTACTTTAAACTCACACACTTAGTGCTGTACAATTTAAACCCGCACACTTAGTGCCAATCTCATGACCGTGAACACTTATTGCCCGCACACTTAGTGCCGAAAACCAGCCACTCAATAGGCTTCACTTCCTTTTTACATTCGACAAATTTCATCTCTACTTACATATACATTTGTATACATTTCATCTCATTAAACACAATGGTATAGGTATTACGATCCTTTAAATCAATACCAAAGATATGCTTAATGACTTACTTGTGTTGGGTAAGATGGTTCCAACTCGGCTACTCGATGATCTTTTCTTTGCCTTTGCTCGATTCTCCTCCTTTAACTCCTTGAGCTTAATCAATAAATCAACTAGTTTAACCGCCTTGCTAAATATTTACAATCCAATTACACATGCATATGTATGTTAGTATATTCGGCAATCACCCTTACTAATCACCCACTTGATCAATTATGGAGAATCAAAGTTAATATCACAATGTGTACCCTATATGGCCCATTATACATAATCAAATTTAACATCATCTATATATTTACTCATATGGCCGAATATACCTAATCATTCATACACCTAACCAAAAATAATTTCTAAAATCTTTATATCATTTATACACTAGTAAAGCATCCTCTCCCTTTCCATCAATTTAGCACATGCATTACTCATTAACCTACAAAAATTATATTCGGCCTTAGCACACAACTTGCTAGCCGATTCTTCCCCATCTAGCAACCAATGCACATATGTGCTCACTCAAAAATGCTAAAAAAAAAAGAGATTCAAGAATCATCAATCCACCATCACATGCATCATTAACAAGCTTCATATTTAGCATGCAATGGCATTAACACAAACTCCACCTAGGCCGAATCTTAACTCATCTTCATGCCTCATCACCACAACATCAAACATCAAAATACCAACCAAGAATGTAACATGCATGGCCGAATATCATCTCCATCATTTAACAAAGTTTGAACCATGGCTAGGTAGATTTCAAACTTACAACTTAAAATATACATGAATCTCAAAGAATAATATCAAACATACCTCAATCTAGTTACATTCATGGCCAAACTTCCTCCTAATTCTCTTCCAAACCAAACATGAAGCAAGAACTCCTTCCTCCTCCCTTAGAATTTTCGGTCAAAAGAGGATGAAAAAGGATGAAAAAGTTTTTTCTTTTCCTTTCTTTAGCTCACGGCAATGGGGGGGGAACAACCACTCATTTTTTTGTTTTTCCTTTCTTTATTACCCATACTCCTTATTTTATTTTTTTCCTACATACCTCACTAGGCCAACATGTTCCCAACATGTTTCCACTCATAGCATGGCCAACCACTAGCTCAAATTTTGGGTAATTGGACATGCAAACCCATCATTTCCACAACATGCATTAATAGACCATTTTAAATTAGCCTATCATTTTTTCACCATGTCTCATATCGATCCCTATTAAATAATTTCTCATACAATTGGCAAAATTGGAGAATGAAACTTCCACATACTCATGTACACACATAATAAGCATAGAATATGGAAATTAATTATTTTTATGACTCGGTTTTGTGGTCCCGAAACCACTTCCCGACTAGGGTAAATTTTGGGCTGTTACAACTCTCCCCCACTTAAGAAATTTTCGTCCCCGAAAATCTTACCGGTAAATAGGTTTGGGTATCGTTCTTTCATCGAGCTCTCGGTTTCCCAAGTAGCTTCCTCGATCCCATGTTTGAGCCATAACACCTTCACTAACGGAACCCTTTTGTTTCGCAACTCCTTCACTTCACG